>NC_056737.1:932556013-932683513 GCF_019279795.1 Protopterus annectens
TCAATCCTGAATGATTTGCAAGAAAACCAGAGATGTTATGAGAAACAGACCAAAAATATGAGGTAAAAATCTGGACATTCTGTGAAAATCTGGACAGCTGAGAGGTATGTTTGGATCCCTTAGTGGGGGTTTAAGACACTACTGGGCTTAAAAATGTGTAATAAGTCTGACAATATAGAGTTTGTTGAAGGTCTAGGCATAGCTCTCATCCTTTCATCTCCAAAATGAGGAACACTAGCCCTCATAATGTGGAACAAATGGGCAAAATGTGGAACACATACTAATGGCTTACTAACAACTTCACCTAGGAAGGCCATAGGATGGTTAAAATATGCTGGTTTTACTTATAAAGAAGATATTTTAATGAATTAATATGATTGATTTCTATTTACCATGGATTTCACTTAAAAAAATCCTAACACTGAATGTGTGACAGAGTCTTTCAATGTGGAACATTGAGGAACATTGAGGAACTCTGAGGAACATGAACTTTTTAAGACCCCAAATGAGGTACGTTCCTCATAATGAGGTACATTTGAGAGGTATGGGCAGTGGCCTCCTCTCAGTAGCCTTATGATATTGAGGAAAGGGGTAGGCCATGAGAAGGTTGGCATCGTTTTTATGATTTAGGGCCTGATTCTTTTAGTGAGAAAGCATTGTGGCCATTCCAGTTGTGACAAATACTTGGAGACACACTTATACCAAAAGGGGCATTATACTCAGTGATTGTTCAAAAGACTGCCGAGTACAGTGGAATGATTACATCCATGGACTTGGATGCAGTACTTTTAGATATAAGCTGTGCAAGGAAAAATGTTTTTGCACAACAATGGATACATGGTGATCAAAGGACTGCTCATTGTCAAAACAGGTTCCCAAATCCATAACTGTGGGATCTTTTTTCAGAGGGTATGTTGTCAATGTGATAGTTACAAGGTGAGTCATGCTTGATGAAAGATATGATTATACACTTCTTACCATTTGGTTTTGCTAGTCCATGGTTTTGACTTCAACTATTTGGGGCAGGCCCCTTGGAGGATTTTGATGTCCTCCAGGGTGTTTATGATGGCACAGAGTTTGCAGTCATCTGTCAAGTTGAGCAGTCAGAAAACCTTAACATTAGCTCTGATCTCAGTGAAGTAAATGCCAAAGTGTAGTAGTCCAAAGACTGAACTCTCAAGCACACCACTTGTGACATGTTTTTTGGAAGTGGTAGAGTTCATTTCCCTATGCAAATGTAATGCACTGTCTTTCAGCTCACCATTCACAGGTTAGTACTAGGCTATCTGATTTTTTTTGACCATTTTAAACCAATTTCCCTTGATTAGAATCAAACCCTGTACCTCTTGTCTGTGAGGTAAACACTTTAACCATCATGCCAACAGTTTTTTTTAGAAGTGGTAGAGTTCATTCCCTATGCAAATGCAATGCACTGTCTTCCAGCTCACCATTCACAGGTTAGTACTAGGCTATCTGCTTTTCTTGACCATTTTAAACCAATTTCCCTTGATTAGAATCAAACTCTGTACCTCTCGTCTGTGAGGTAAACACATTAACCATCATGCCAACCCCCCATTGCGAAACACATTTCAAAATTGTCCTTTTTCAAAAAGCAATTTAAGCAGCAGAGGGCTAATGAATAGGATTTTAAAACCCAATGGCAAGAAGACTCAAAAATGAGAGGGAGAGGGCTTCCAGAACCAAGGACAGGCCAAAAAGTCAGAATGACTACTTGCCTTTCCAGGTTCACATCTCCCAGCAATCTTTCTGTCAGTCTAGGTCTGCATCTTCCCCAGGAGCATCATATTATCTCAGACAAACAGGTTCTGAATGATCAGCGGGGGTAAAGATAGCAGTGATATTCATTCTCCCTTTTCAGGGGATTCCTCCTCATTTAAACCAACCATCCCTGTTTTTCCCAGTTTTGGGCCAAATGTTATCTCTGGGGTAATAGAACTAGTGCCCTCAGATCAGATGGGCAAAGGCTTTTATTCGAAGATCTTTCTGGTGCCAAAGACCGAGGAAGCTTGGAGACCATTCCTAGATCTGTCCTTTCTCAATTCTATGAAAAGGTCCCAAATTTTAAACTGTTATTCCTCCAAACCTTCTTACCTCTCATTCCCTTACTGAGTTTCAAGGTACTTAAAAGATGTTTACTCTCACATACCTTTGGCAAAGATTTCAGACATTTAGGTTCATAGGTTTATAGGTTCATACTAGGCTATCTGCCCTGGGGCAATTATAAGCCTATCCCGATTCTGTATGGCTTACTCCACCCCTTGATTTGAGTATACTCTGCCCTTCTTAAGGTTTAGTTTACTGTGCCTCTGTCTAATAGTGACATGGGAGTAATCTCTGGGACAAACCTACGTTGTATCTGACTTACATTACCAGTTCTCTATCTTACCCTTTGGTTTATCTACTGCACCTAGGGCATTTAGAAAGTGTCTATCTCTGGTAATGCTTATTGCATGTTTCAAGTCATTCACATCTTTTCATAACTGGACAATTGTCATATATTGGCAGACTCGTTTTCCAGTTGGCAAAATTCTTTTTGTCAAGATCCTCATGCTCAGTCCAGGGTTTTTACTGAACTTACAGAAGTCATCTCTTATTCCCTCGCACAGAATAGTTTTTCTGAGAAGTCTTCTAGATACTTCCCAAGGAAGAGCCTTTCATCAACTGGACAAAGTAGAACTGTACAAAGAAATCTTTCTGAACCTTTCCAAACAATCCCTGGCATCTATCAAAGAATCCTGGGCTTCATGGCTTCTGTGATTATCATTCCCTTGGCTGGACGGCACATGAGAAACATTCAGTGGTATTTCAGATCAGTCTGGTCTGAAAATCAAAACCCTTTATCTTTTCAGATTGCACTGCTGGGGTTTGTGAGCTGGGAGGTATTGTGGTGGGTGGACCTGCTCCCTCTCAACCCAAGTCTCCCTTTCTTCTTTCCTCCTTCTCTTTAATCTGTTAAAACAGATGTTTCATACCTGGCTTGGGGAGGGTAACATCACAAGGTGTGTAACAGCAAGGTGTGGATAGAAAAAACACATCAGTGTCAAAGAGTGCTTTGTAAACTTTAATTTGAAGAGGTCCTGTGGACCAGATAATTTATTAGACAGAACCACAGTGACATAGTATATAAACAAGCTAGGAGGTACCAGATCATACCCTCTTTGCAGACTTAGTACAACATTCTGGAAGGAGGTAACACATCTTAGTTTCAATCTTCTGGCCACATACAGTCGGTCAGAGCAAAATAGTGTAGCAGCCAAGCTGAGCAGGACAGACCATCATGAATGGAAGTGGTGCCCAAAGGTCTTCCAGGAAATGATCCAGCTGTGGAGAACACCTTAAATAGATCTAATTGCCTTCTTTCAAAACAGTCAGTTAAGGAAATTCTGCTCCACGATTCATTGCAAACAGATTAGGAAGACAGATGCCCTGTCATTCCCGTGGACATAAATGTTCCTGTATGCTTTTACCCTTTCCACTAGTAACAATAATTGTTCTAAAGATCGCTAAGTTCTCTTGAAAGGTATTGATGGTGTCTCCCTTTTGGCCCAGACAACAGTGGTTCTTCCTTATTTTGAAATTGGCCAAAGTCAAGTACCAGAAGCTTCCACACACACTGAGGTTGTTTGATAGACTCCACCCTGAAAACTCTTCAGTGGATTGCTTGGATGGTAGACATTTGATCCCCTTTAGGCAACCTTTTTTCTAAGAATGTGTTGCAGGTACTAAAGGAGAGTACAGCATTAATACTAGAAAATCATATTTGTATAAGTGGAAGAGATTTTCTAATTGGTTCCATGTTAAGAATTAGCACCCTTGTAATACACAGATGCATCTGGCCTTTCTTGCCCATCTATCAAGATTTGTCTTTCAGCCATTTCTGCCGGTTTCTCCTTAGATCCCTCCTCCTTTCGCCTGTCCTTAAGTCATGCAATTTTTGAAATGGGTTTTACATATCCATCTACATAAACATCAGGTACATTTTTCTTGGGATCTTAACTTTGTTCTTGAAACACTAACACTTCCATGTGGACCAACTCATGAGGCTGATTTGAGGTACTTGACATGGAATACTGTATTACTCATTGATCAGGCTTATGTTAGAAGAGTATCTGAGTTACAAGCTCTTATGGTGAGTCAATCCTACCTCATTCTTCACAAGGACAGGGTTCTTTGTGCACAAATCCTTCTTTTATGCCTGAAATGGTTTCAAATATACATGTATACATATACATATATATATATATATATATATATATATATATATATATATATATATATATATATATATACATGTGTATATGTATATAGATATATATTATATATATATTATATATATATATATATATATATATATATCCATATATATATAAATGTGTGTGTGTCTGTGTGTGTAAATATATACATATATATATATATATATATATATATATATATATATATATATATATATATATATATATATATATATATATATATATCTATATATAGGATCATAGGAGATTATTAGGCTATTGACCCAGAGGTCATTTCAGCCTAGTGGAATATCATAGAGGTACTAGTCCATACCCAAGATTGCATTTAGTGATGACTGCCCATAACCCAGGAGGATTGAGGTGCTATCCCAGTAAGAATTTATGATGCCACATCCACTCATCCAGGTTCCTCTTGAACAGTGTCGTAGAGGTGCTCAGTTTCACTGGTAGCCTGTTCCAAAGATGAGACAGTTGCTGGGAGTTAAAGCTGTCCTTTCAGCATGTCCTATTTAAGTCGAAGGCCATATTCACGTCCCTGGAACAGGTAGCCCTAGACCTATTTCATTTACAGATATGCAGTGAGTTCACTAGGTTTGGATTAGTGATGGGGATTTTACTCAGTCTGTGTAAGGCATATGCTGGTGGCCCTTGATCTTCTTTGATAGAATCCTCTGTGGTTTCTCTAATTGCCATAAGTGCTTAGTATGGTACATACAGAATGGGGCATTATACTCAATTATGGGCAAGATAAGTGCCGAATATACGGGTGGTTATAACTCTTTTGCTCCCGAGGTGATGGCCTTACTAATCAAGTGAGCTACGTGGAAAGCTTTCCTTACAATGGTACACATGTGCTGGTCAAAGTTAAAGTCACAGTCATCCTGTGATACCAGGTCCTTTACCACTTCATGGGTACGTATGGTATTGTTATTGATTTGATAGTGTAAAGGGACATTGTTTGTGCTGAAGAAAATGACTTAATTCTCTGCATTCAGTTTGAGACCGTCACTAGTACACAAGTTGTTGGTCTGTGTAAGACCATCCTGGGGTATACTGACATAATTTGGGGATTGAACAAATCCACCTAGTTTGCAGTCATCTGCAAACCTGGTCAGCCCCAACCCTTTAGTTTTGACCTGAACTTCTGAGAATCATATACCAAGCAGCAGGTGACCCAGCACTGACCCCTTGGCACCCCACTGGTAACAGATCTGTTGTCTGATGATTTTCCACTTTGATAGTGTGTGTCCAGCTTGTGAGTCATTTGGCAGCTCATCTTACAGTGATGTTGTTTACATTCAGTTTGCTAAGTTTATCGGTAATGCCTGAATGTGGGATTGTGTTGAAAGCCTTTGCCAAGTCAAGGTATACTGTGTACAAAGATTTGCCCTCATCAATGGCCTTGGTCACACTTTCAAATGGATCCACCAGATGTAATTAGCAGGATCTGCCCTTCATGAAGCCAAATTGGGTAGGATCCAAGGTTTGGAGGTCACCTATGTCTTTATTTCTGAGGTCCATAATGTTATGTTCACTGGCCTTACAAACAAGGCTGGTCAGAACTATGGGGCTGTAATTCCCCGGGTCTGATGCTAGGCCACCTTTGTGGAGGGGAATAACTGTAGCTGTTCTCCATTCCGCAGGAACAAAGCCTGTGGTAAGGCTATGAGTGAAAAGGGTGCATAGTGGTGATGCCAGTTCAGGTTTTAGCCTGTTTAGAAGACAGCCTGGGATGTCATCTGGTCCCATAGAAGCCATGTTCTTTGCCTTGGACAGGGCTTTGAGGACTTGCTCTTTAGATATGTAAGGCAGGGAGGGAGTTTGGGGGAGGGTTTGTTGTAAGTTAGGAGGGGATTTGGGAGTGAAATTTTCACCAAACCTATCCACTAGCAGGTACTCTATCTCTGTGGGGTCAGTGTATGTGATACCATTGGCCACCAGTTCTGCACATACTTGGGTCCTACCCTTTAGGTTATGTACATACCTGCAAAAGGCCTTATAGTTATCCTTGGCAGTACTTGCTCGGTTTCTCTCAAAGGAGGTCTTGCAGGATTTGAAAAGTTGCCTTATTTGCCTATTAAGGCTAAGGAGGGTGCTTTCCCATTGTTGGGTCCCTGTCTTTGTTTTCTTGGACAGCAACCTTTTGAATTTATTGTAAAGAATTTTGATGCTGGAAGTCCACCATGGCAGCTAGAATTTACATGCCCCTCTGGCTTTGATTGTATCTGGTACAGCAGAGTTTATATGCTTATAGAAGTGATTGTGCAGGGCTTTAGTGTAAGCTTTGGTGTAGTTACCACTTTCAGCTTTGAGTGGGTCTTGAAATTCATTTATACCTTCACCTAGGAGGGTGTAGTTTGTCTTGGTGAAGTTTTTAGTCTGATTTCACCCTTTGAGGGTTCTGGTGTTAGTGTCAGTTCAAAGGTGACTGCTATGTGGTCAGTTTTAAATAATGAGGGCCCAACATTTGCAAGAGTGCACCTGTTTGACATGTCAGTGAAGACGGGGTCTAGAATGTTTGCTCCTTCTTTTGGGATATGGGCAGTTTGCTTCAGGACATTTGAATTCAGTAAGTCAAGGAACTTTTGTGTCATGGAATTTAGGCTAGAGTAGTCACACAAGATGAAATGGACTAAAGGCAAGACAGCTGTCAGGGCAGCAAAAATGGTTATCAGAAAAAGCTAAAAACTGATATTGAAGGGAGAATAGGGAAACAGGCTAACAGCTTCTAGGATCTGGGAAGTAAGACAGAGCAGAAGGTCAAAACAAGGATTAGAGGTGTTGCAACCAACTGACATGGATTTTCAGGAGTAGTGGGTGACGAAGAATGCCAAGGTGTACAAAACTTTGATGTGACCAGTGCTTTTGTGTTGTACAGAAACTTTAGCAGTGGAGGCAGAACAACTGAGGAAGTCTGGGGTGATGAAGTTGACATGACTGAAACAGATGGTAGGATGAACACTGTGGGAAAGATGAAGAAACGAGGACATCAGAGCTGAAGGTAAAGTAACTCAAATCACATCAAAGGTAACAAAAACAGATTATGGTAGTTTATTCTCATGACCAAGAAACCAGAAGATGATTTGTTGAAGAAGATTTGGGAAACAAGAAGAAAGCAAGAGGAGACAAGGGTGTCCAGCCAAGAGATGGAGGGACTGCATATGAGAAGACCTGCATCAGTCAGGCATGAGTGTCAAAGAAGGTAGGAGAAAGGCACTGAACTGATAAAGGTAGAAGCACCCTGTTATCATATATAAAAATATCAGAAAAGGGGTTAAAGATGCTGATGATGGTTATTTTGGAACTTGATCATAACACAGGTATTATCTTAATTGTGCCTTTTGAATAGTTTCATGTGCTTTCCAAAGGTAATCATAAATCCTAGCAGTTAACAGTGCCCAATGGCCAGGAGGGAAATTCTGACATTGATGTTCATTTATCTTAAAAGATTCTTAGGTTCATAGGATGATACTAGGCTATTGGCCTGGAGGCCCTTATAAGCCTAGGCATGAATTTTGCCCATGTTCACACAAAGTCAGCATGTTTACCCTGTCCAGCAGGGATACAGGTGGGATCCCAGGGGTATATTTTCATTTTTCCCATAAAGTTGTGCATGTTCCTGTTAAATAGGACTAGTACTCTGCATGACATGGAAAGGGAGTCTGTTCCACAGATGTGGAGTCTTTGAGACAGAAATCTATCCCACCACCAAGTTCTATTAATGTCACAGACCAGGTTAAGGCCTTGTGTGTGGGTTGCGTGAGTGGAGTTTGACTTACGAATATGCAGCAACTCCATCAAGGCTGGGTCTGAGATGGCTTTGTATGCCAGATACTGGTCACCTTTGTGCAGTCTGTACATGACTGAGTAGGGGGACATGGCTTGTAGCCTATCTGTATAGGATAGTGTTAAATAAATTGTTAAATCAGACTGTAAAAATCATTAGGTTTTTCAAAATGATAGACAGTAATACAGGATGCTCAAGTATCAAACAAATATGCATTCTACTAATGTACATTAGGAGGCAAAAAACCATACATAAACATGTACAGAGTTTTGACTAACTTTATTCAGGAAATACCCTTCATTTTATACTATTTACAATCAGCTTCTGCCCACCTCACTGATGTGGTCAGTGACAGGGTCTTTACATCACTGCAATTCATAAGAAAATGCTGAGGTAATGCTTTTTCAAAAAGTTTTTCCCATGAGAATATTGCAGCCTTGCAAGGCACCTGGTCAGTCACAATGTCCTTCCGAGGATGTAACTAATTCAAGGCTCTTAGATTAGTTCGAATACAATGGATGAATGTCTTCTTAATACATTTCTTTGTCTCTCTGTCCACCAGCTGGACATTATCTCTGATAGTGCGCACAAGGCCATTCTCCTCGGTGGAAGCAGGAAAAGATACACATACAGACAGATTCATTACTTTCCAACTTTGCAAATAATATTCACTGAAAGACATGAGCCAGCCAAGCCAGCTACTGTCAGGGTCAATGTTTTAATCACACTACAGCTAAGCTTCAAGCAATAATATGCAAGTTCATTTCTACTGCCATTCTAGTAAAATAGAATTAAATGCATTACATATTATACTGTTTTCAACCTTTGCACTTCATATATGTTTGAGTACATTTATATATGCCTAAGCACACATTTTCCTAACAGTTTATATATGTCTGAATACATATTTTCCCTAATAGCTTATATATGTCTGAGTACATATTTTTCTAGCAGCTTATATATGTCTGAATACATATTTTTCCTAACAGCTTATATATGTCTGAGTACATATTTTTCTGACATTCTCCCTCCTGTTAATGCATTTCATTCTATTAGAAACATAAACAATATCATTTCATTTCTTAGCCTTTTCCCTTCAAGGACTTTCAGCTAAGCAAGTCATTTGTTTTATATTTCAGATAGGCTTTCACTTGGTATCAACAGATTCAATTCCATGTCCTGGTACATAGTCTCATTTACTGATATGTCAACTAAGTCTCTAACTAATCTTTTCATACAGGGTATCCCGCAGCAGACACATGCTCCAATTATGAGCAGAACCACACAAATAGCAATTAAAATATTCATTAGGATTGACCCCCACCCCCCAAATAGATTCTGGAAAAAGTTCGTCAGTGGGTTTGGGCCTGGTTCCGCCATTGCTGATACCTGCTGTATTACCTCTAGGTGATCGTTGATTTCATGTCTGTTGTCCGGAATGTATGCACAGCATTCTTCTTTGATAAGCGCGCACGTACCACCTCTCGCCGCTAGGGTGAAGTCGAGAGCCATTCGGTTTTGTAGTACAACAGTTCTCATTGCATTAAGTTCATCAGTCACAAGTTTAAGAGCGGAAAAAGTCGCATTGCTCATCACTTTGAGGAGTTTTGACAATTTCCTCAGTTCCCAAATCGATTTGACTGCTCCATAGGCTGGGAATATTCCAGCCCAGGATATGACACTGTCACTCAAGTCCATATGAGTCAATTTTTCTTTGTCCTTCACAGCCGACTGGTCTTTCCAGCTTGCTTCAATCTTACCCACTGGATTAGCAGGTTTCTTGACCGTGTTCCCAGTTTGTTGAACTACATCTCTTACATTGTATCTTACCCAGAGGCAATTCTGCAGTATGTCTTATGGCTGGAACCAGATAACCCAAAAAACAACTGCCGGACCAATTCTCAGGTAACCATTTATAGGCCTTTTTCCCACAAACAAAATAACAATTTTCTACTTTAGTACTGATGCGGGTTAACTCTGAATGAAACATTTTCTTATCTATAACAGATAATTGTTTATACATTTCAGGATTTTTCTGCACATCTCTCAACGTTGTTTTCATCAAGCTTAAATCTGAACCGTAATTCGTGCTACAACTAGTACTCTGGTCTCTAGCTTTTATATAACATTTGTAAGACACAGTTATGTTACAATTACTCCAACCAACTTGGAGTGCATCATTTTTAACAAAACAAACAATTCCTCTTTGAGTAACGGGTAAATATAATGCCACTTTGTCCTGTGATCTCACAGTACCTGTGTCGAACAATAGATTTTCCCAAGTCTCATTTATCCCCAGAGGGACAGCAGACATCAAAAGTCCTCCATATGCTGTAGGTATCGCAGTGCAAACCCAGCAATTTGAAACGTTCATAGTCTCTACATATACTCGTTTCATGGCTAGGTATGTGTTAAAGTTTGGATGCCAATCTATGGCAAGTTCATCACGTTTCATCAGTTTCACTTCTGTAGTTATATGCAAGAAAAACCACAACAACAAAAAGGTCACCACAAACATGGTTAATAGATGTATGATCAGTAGGCCAGTGAACCAATGTCTTTGGGGTTGTTTTGCATTTCTATACACTCTGCCTCTGGCCATCCTGTTTCCGTGGTATATCAGTTACAAAATGTTTATCTAACTTAAACTCCTTGAGCGGTTTACAGTGCGTCAAATGAACCCAAGATGATCTCTCAGCAATTTTTACTGCAGTAGGTGTTGCCAATAGTACCTGGTACGGACCTTCCCACTTTGGACTCGCCCAATTCTTTTTTTTGATAACCTTCAGCCAAATCCTGGACCCCGGGGTCAGCACGGCTTCCGGCTTTGTTTCTTCTTTGTCTGAAAAAGAGTTCAACTGCAAAACAGTCTTATTTGTTAACAATTTCTTCATATAACTAGCTAATAAGCTATCGGCCTCCAGCTCTGCAGGCATGAGGGCTTTCCATTGTGGCACATAATATGCTCTTCCAAATACTACCTCAAAGGGGGTCAAACCCCTTACATTTGGAACAGTTCTCATGCTCAGCAGTGCTAAAGGCAGACAGCAAATCCAAGTCTTCTGAGTCTCACTCATCAATTTTCTTAACTTATTTTTCAAAATCCCATTGTACCTTTCCACCAGTCCTGCTGACTGGGGGTGATAAGCACAATGGTTCTTCAAAGAAATCCCAAAAAATCTCCCAAGCTGGTGAATTGTCTGGTTAACAAAATGTGTTCCATTATCACTATAAATTCTCTCCGGTATGCCAAATCTAGGAATGATTTCTTTTACTAAGGCTTTTGCCACTGTTGCTGCATCCGGATTCCTAGTCGGAAAAGCTTCTACCCATTTTGAAAACATATCTATGATCACTAAACAGTATTTCTTTCCTTCACATTTATTCAGTTCTATAAAATCCATACAAATAGTATGGAACAGATATGGTGGTGTAGGAAACTCCTCGCTTGGTTTAAATGCTCCTGTGCATGATGTTTACTACAAATATGACATGCTGCACAAAATTTTTGTGTATAATTCGTGAATCCGTATGTTTGGAATGTTCTGTTAACTAACTGTACCATCCCCCCTGTTGAGACATGGCTCTGCCCATGGCTCAACAAAGCCGCATATCTAAATAAATTAGATGGCAATATTGGCTTTTTTTCTTTGGAGATGTACAGTCCTTCTTCAAGAATTGCTCCTCGCTTTACCCACTTTTGCTTCTCTGCTTTTGTAGTTAATGTCTGCATTGTTTTCAACATTTCTAAATCTAGAGTCTCAGAAGGTTGTAATTCTTCATTTGAAAACAAAGTCTCTGGGTCTGAGGCAGCTTGCTTCGCAGCTGCATCAGCCAAGCATTCCTTTGAAATCTTATCCTGTCGCTTAGTATGGGCTGCACATTTACAAATAGCTACTTTAGTAGGTAACTGAATGGAATCTAACAGGTTCAAAATCAATTGTGCATGGTTAATCGGTTTTCCAGTAGATGTTATCATTCCCCTGTTCTTCCACTGTTGTGCAAAAACATGCACTGTAGAGAAAGCATACTGACTATCAGTATATATGTTCACACATCTGTCTTTCGCTAAAGTGCAGGCACGTGTTAAAGCTATCAATTCTGCTGCTTGAGCAGACAGGTCATGCTGCAGGGGTTGCGCTTCTACAATTTCACCATCTGTTACTACTGCATAACCCACTAGATTCTTTCCTGTAGGACCCCTTCTACATGATTCGTCTACATAAAATGTCACCTCTGCATCAGCTAAAGGCACATCAGTGAGATCTTGTCTGGGTAAGGTTATTTGTTCCATTTCCTGTAGGCAACTGTGTGGTGTGCCATCCACAGGAATCGGAAGTAATGTTGATGGATTTAATGTTGTGCATCATTCAATTATCATATGAGGTTGACTCAAAAGTATGGTCATACAAGAAAGATGTCTAGCAGGGGATAAAAATGCTATTTTTTCTTGCAGTAAAATTATCGCAACTGCATGAGGCACTCTCAAAGTGAGCGGATGAAACAACACCACTGAGGCCGAAGCTTGCACTGCCATAGCTGCTGCAACAACTGCTTGTACACAATGTGGCAATGATCGTGCCACTGGATCTAACTGCGATGAGTAGTAAGCTATGGGGCGTTGCTTGCTGCCATGTTGTTGCGTCAGTACTGATGTCATATATCCCTGCCTGCAATCTACAGTCTGAAAAAATCTCTTATGGTAATTCGGAAGCCCTAAAACTAATGATGAAACTATCAATTGTTTTAGTCTGCAAAAAGCTGTTTCTGCTTCCGATGTCCAATGTAGTATTTCTTGTGCTGCCATTGGTGCTTTAAATATTAAATCAGCCAATGGAGCTGTTTCCAAAGCATAATTCGGTATCCAACTTCGACAAAAATTTGTCGTTCCCAAGAAGGACATCATTTCCTTTTTGGTAGTTGGTTTAGGTGCTTGTAAGATTGCTGTTTTCCTATCTTCATCTAATGTTCTACCCTCCTTGGATATCACATATCCCAGGTACTTAACCTGCTTCTTTCAAAGTTGCAATTTGTGCTTGTTTACTTTATGCCCTTGTTCTGCCAAAAACTTCAATAATGCTATTGTGTCTTCCCTACATTGCTGCTGGGTAGGGGCTGCAAGCAAGATGTCATCTACGTAAAGTAATACTTGACTGCCCCCTGGTGGAGTAAACCCCGCCAGGTTGCTAGCCATCTCTTGTGCAAATATTGTTGGACTTTCGCTATATCCCTGTGGTAGTCGTGTACATTATACCTTTTACCCTGAAATGTAAATGCAAACCAATGTTGGCTATCAGGGTGTATAGGTATTGAGAAGAAAGCATTGCTGATATCTACCACAGTGAAATACTTCTGCTGCGGCTTCAAGTCATTTAACAAAGTATGTGGGTCTGGCACCGTAGGTGCCCTCGGTATTACTGCATCATTCACGGCTTGTAAATCTTGTACCATCCGCCATTCCCCGTTTGCTTTTTAACAGGAAACAGAGGAGTATTACATGGTGAATTCGAGGATTCTACCAGTATCCCTTCCTTAAGTAATGCCATTATGATAGGTTTGATTCCCTGCTCCGCATCCTTTCTCAAAGGATATTGTCTTTTTCTCGGTCTAAAAGCCGATTTTGGTGTAATAGTTACTGGACCTGCTGTTGAATAAGCCCTACATCTGATTTCCTGTTGACCAAAGAATGCTTGGTACGTCACTCAAAGCTTTTTTTTCTTCTTCTATCAAGAATGCCAATCAGCTGTCCTCACTCTGTTGTAAGTGTACAGCTGGGCGCGTTAACCAATTTAGTTTCTGTTTCTGTACTCCTTGGTCTGACAATTCTGAGTCAGTTTGTTTCTCCCATCCTGTCACTTTGTCACCCAAATCTACCCACCTAACATCCCTGTTTTTGGTTAGACTGACATGCGGTAGTTTGTTGGATTTGTACAATTCCATGAACTCCTGAGGTAATGAACAACTTACCACACTATTACCCTCAGTATCCCAATACAAAGTCCGTAATATTAATCTATTTGCAGGATTTTTGAACAATTTTTGTTCATATTCCTTATCAGGCCCTGATGTGCTACAATAGTATAGAGTACAATGTAACAAATGTTGCTGATCAAAGTCGAGGGAAGGTACCTTGTTGATGGCTACGTTCATCAGTTCCTTGGTCACTGCCCCTGGACCGGTTGTAACCAGGTCCTGGCTGTACCAATAATAAGCTTCACCCTCCGATCGCACTACAAAAGCATCCATTTGTCTCTGTGCCTCCATACCTTTCATGGTAGGAACTACTGCTATGCCAAAAAGCTGCATAAGATCTCTTCCCAATAAGTTCATGGGACATTTTGCAGAAAGTACTATTTTACTTCTCTGGGTTATCCCCGAGATGGGGTCAGTTATCGCTATATCATGGGAAAGTGGTTCCCTGTACAGCTGTCCGTTTGCTGCTTTCACTAATATATAGTCAGGTGATTCAGAGTGCTCCGGTAACCTTGAAGGGTGTATCAAAGTTCGCGATGCTCCTGAATCACACAAGAATTTAATTTCTCTCCCTTCCACCAGAAGTGTAACTTCCGGTTTTGTGTCTGCTAAATAGAGCTCCAAGCTCAGCAAGGCCAAATCCAAAACTTCACTTTCCCCAACTTCTACATCCGTTTGCATGTCATCTGTCTCTTCTATTATGTTTACATTATTTCCCTGCTCATTAGTCTCTCCTGATGACTGCTGAGCAGTATGACTGCCATCTAGTCAATCCTCATCATCCTTATCCTTTTTTTCTGCAGGTGCTTTATTCCTGCAATCCCTTGCCAAATGTCCTTTCCTTCCGCAGTTAAAGCACTCACCTCTTTTTTTCCTGTTCTCATAAACCTCTGGGTCTTTGTCAGAACGTTTGTTGCCCTGAGTATTTCGCTTACCCTTTTTGCCTGATTGTACTACAAAGACTTCTGCTCCGTCTTCAGCTGTGAAGACCTGCTTTTCTTTTCTTTTTACTGTTAAAGTGTCTTTCAGCATGCCTAGCATACTCTAATAAGGCTTGAAGCCTACTCGTTCGATGATCTATCATATGCTTCGTGATGAAGCTAGTGATAGGGGCAATGCAACCTTTTAAAAATGCATTCTTCAATTGTTGTTCATATGAGCTATCATTTTTCTGATTTTCAGGAATAGTCATACCACTATGGTTATTGAAACATTCTAATAATCTACCATAGTATGCATCTACTGTTTCATTATCTTGTTGTACGCATTGGTTAATACAAGTCCAATCTGCTCTAGGTTTCCATTTTTCAGTAATGCGGTCTGTAAGACCCCTCAACCTAGAATCTAGCTCTGCGTCACTATGTAGGAGTGGCCTAAGTTGCGCGTCACGGGCATTCCAGGCGCCACAAACCATGTGCCAGTCCGGACCTATAATTTGTCTAACTACTTTTTCTACCTCTTCCCCATTTAAGTGGTAACTCAATCTCATACCCTGTAAATCTTGTACAAACTTTTCAAAGTTAATTTTTGGATGGGGAATTCCCTCTGTAGCTTTCCGGATGTCCTCCGGTGTCCATGGTCTATATACTAAGAGAGTTGAGGCCTGGCCCTCCTGTCCTGCCTGTGGGTTTGGTACTTCAATTAATGGACAGATTTCCTCACTCTCATCTAATGAATCTCTGCTTAGTTGAACATCTCTAAGTGTTTTACGTGTTCGGGATCTAGTTTCAACAGGTTCTCTTACAAATGGTTGTTTTAATACCCCTGTTGTCTCAGGATAGCGTGGGGGGGGTCCAGCCCGCCCTCCCGCTTCATATTCTAAATAAGGTATTGGAGGAGGTGGTGGGGGAGGGGCCATTGCTACTACTGTATTATTATTCTCTTTGTCTAAAAATAATGCTTTTGCATTCTTAATTTTTTGCTCCCTTCGGTTCACTTCCTCAATCCACCTATGTGCTTGAGGAACACCCAACTGTCGTTGTTTTTTTGCCTGACCTTCTGCGTCAGATTTTAACTGCTTCAAAAGTTTCACTAGTGATATTTTATCTAATTTACCGTCAAATTCATACTTGTTGACCCATTTTGCAAAATACCTCACATTGTCTGCTCTTTGCAATTGCATATACTTCGCGTCATCTGTTAGGGGCGGATCTCGCGACCCCTTAGTGCACTCATTTCCCATGTCTTAAAAAAGACTGTTACGTTACCCTTCTCTTGTACCACGTGGTATCTTATTTCCCCGTATCCACAGTAGTGTCTAGAATGACTGTTTACTTTGCTTTGTTATTCCCTGATCTATGACTCAAGATACAATACTTCGACTATCTCTCTCCCTGCTATCACAAACCTTAGCAATAGCACAGTGTAACCTGGTCCCTGATCTAAAACAAAGACAAAGAGGGGAATTCTGCTTACCTGAGCCTCCCGCTTACCGCTGTACTTTTTAGGATCCAGTTTTCCGCTTTTCGGCCACAGATCAGAAAAGTGGACAGCCTCTTTGCATACAACAATTCAGTCGGAGGTCTTTCCTTCTTCTGCGCAGTTTTCAGTGCCACCTATGTACTCTGACCTGCAGCTTACCAAGGGAATTCCGGCTTTCCAGAAGGACCAAAATGTTAAATAAATTGTTAAATCAGACTGTAAAAATCATTAGGTTTTTCAAAATGACAGACAGTAATACAGGATGCTCAAGTATCAAACAAATATGCATTCTACTAATGTACATTAGGAGGCAAAAAACCATACATAAACATGTACAGAGTTTTGACTAACTTTATTCAGGAAATACCCTTCATTTTATACTATTTACAATCAGCTTTTGCCCACCTCACTGACGTGGTCAGTGACAGGGTCTTTACATCACTGCAATTCATAAGAAAATGCTGAGGTAATGCTTTTCAAAAGTTTTCCCATGAGAATATTGCAGCCTTGCAAGGCACCTGGTCAGTCACAATGTCCTTCCGAGGATGTAACTAATTCAAGGCTCTTAGATTAGTTCGAATACAATGGATGAATGTCTTCTTAATACATTTCTTTGTCTCTCTGTCCACCAGCTGGACATTATCTCTGACAGTGCGCACAAGGCCATTCTCCTCGGTGGAAGCAGGAAAAGATACACATACAGACAGATTCATTACTTTCCAACTTTGCAAATAATATTCACTGAAAGACATGAGCCAGCCAAGCCAGCTACTGTCAGGGTCAATGTTTTAATCACACTACAGCTAAGCTTCAAGCAATAATATGCAAGTTCATTTCTACTGCCATTCTAGTAAAATAGAATTAAATGCATTACATATTATACTGTTTTCAACCTTTGCACTTCATATATGTTTGAGTACATTTATATATGCCTAAGCACACATTTTTCTAACAGTTTATATATGTCTGAATACATATTTTCCCTAATAGCTTATATATGTCTGAGTACATATTTTTCTAGCAGCTTATATATGTCTGAATACATATTTTTCCTAACAGCTTATATATGTCTGAGTACATATTTTTCTGACAGATAGGTGTTTGAAACCCTGGATTTTCCTGCTCAGGAACCTCTGTGGTCTCTCCAGATGTTGCATGTGCTTGGCAAGGTACATGCCGAAGGGGGCACTGTACTTGATAATGGGTCTGATAAGGGAAGAGTACAAGAATATTATGAACTCCTTGTTCCTGGATGAAATACTCTTAATTATGTGGTGGGCCATGTAGAAAGCCTTCTGTACAGTGTAGGCAATGTGGTGGTCAAAAGTCAGGTTGCTATCAACCTGGGTGGCCAGGTCCCTCACAACTGATTGCATGCTTAGTACATTGTTATTAATGTGATAATTAGTGGGGATGCCATTTTCCCCAAAGGGGATAATGATGCATTTCTTGGCATTCAGTTTGCGGCCATGCTTCTGGCATCAGTTATTAGTTTGGGTAAGACCTCTTGGAGAATGTTCACATCACTAAGGGATTTTAAGATAGCACTCAGCCTGCAGTCATCTGCAAACTTCGTCAGTCACAGACCACTGGTTTTGGCTTGCACCTCAGAAAAGTATATCCCAAACAGTAGAGGCCTCAAGACCGATCCTTGGGGTGCTCCACTTATTACAGGTCTACTACTAGATGTGGCTTCACCTATTTTGACTGAGTGGGTTCTATCAGCGAGCCAGTTAGCTACCCATCTGGTCACATATGGGTTGATGTTAAGCTGGGAGAGTTTATCTATTTATGTTTGAGTGGGGAATAGTGTCAAAGGCTTTGGCTAGGTCAAGGTAGGCGGCGTGCACCATCTTCCTCTCATCCATGGCTTTGGTGACTGTTTCAAATAAGTCAACCAAATTTAACAGGCATGATCCCCCTTTGACAAAACCAAACTGTGTGGGATAGGTGCCCTTTTACAGCAAATGACCAGGGAGAATAGCTCCAAAGTATTACAAAACATTTTAAGAATAATAATTTTATAGTCTTTAAAAATAATACCAAAAACAAAAATAGTTTAAATAATTATACAAAATTAGACATGACATGAACACATTGGTTAAGAGTACATGCAAGTTATATGACAATGATTTAATAGCTAGAGAAAGGAGGGAGGAGATAAGTAATGGTAAGTGTAGTTTTTAGTTCCATTTGTGAGAAAGCTTTTAGAGAAGTATGTAAGAGTGGTACAGGATACGTACGAGGGTAGTGTGACAGCGGTGAGGTCTGCGGTGGGAGTGACGGATGCGTTTAAGGTGGAGGTGGGATTACATCAAGGATCAGCTCTGAGCCCTTTCTTATTTGCAATGGTAATGGACAGTTTGACAGACAAGATCAGACAGGAGTCCCCGTGGACTATGATGTTTGCAGATGACATTGTGATCTGTAGTGAGAGTAGGGAACAGGTGGAGGAAATCCTGGAGAGATGGAGATATGCTCTAGAGAGAAGAGGAATGAAGGTCAGCAGGACTAAGACAGAGTATATGTGTGTGAATGATAGGGAGGATAGAGGAATGGTGAGGATGCAAGGAGTAGAGGTGGTGAAGGTGGGTGAGTTTAAATACTTGGGATCAATAGTTCAGAGTAATGGTGAGTGTGGAAGAGAGGTGAGGAAGAGACTACAGGCAAGATGGAGTGGGTGGAGAAGAGTGTCAGGAGTGATTTGTGACAGACGAGTACCAGTAAGAGTGAAAAGGAAGGTCTACAAAGGGGTAGTGGGACCAGCTATGTTATATGGGCTGGAGACAGTGACATTGACAAAAAGGCAGGAGTCAGAGCTGGGTGTGGCAGAGTTAAAGATGTAAAGATTTGTACTGGATGTGACAAGGGTGGACAGGATTAGGAATAAATATATTAGTGGGTCAGCCCAGGTTGGAAAGTTTGGAGACAAAGCCAGAGAGGCAAGATTACGTTGGTTTGGACATGTGCTGAGGAGGGATGCTGAGTATATTGGGAAAAAGATGCTAAGGATGAAGCTGCCAGGTAACAGGAAAAGAGGAAGGCCTAAGATAAGGTTTATGGATGTGGTGAGAGAGGACATGCAGGTGGTTGGTGTGACAGAGCAAGATGCAGAGGACAGGAAGAAATGGAAACAGATGATCCGCTATGGTGAACCCTAATGGGAAAATCCAAAAGAAGATGATGAGAGAGAAAGCTTTTAGCAGTCCCTAACAATTGTCAGTAAGATCCTTTGCACATCCTCAGCCAATAGACATATTCAGTTTGTTAAAATTATTTTCCTGTCTACAATGATCAGGAAATTAAGTACAGATCAACATCACTGTTTTTCAAGGCAGCCAAATGTTCCCGCAAGAAACAGGATAGCCTGGCTCATGCTGCTGCACCCTCAGTATTATTCTGCTGACACATACCAATGCAAAAGAAGCAATACTTAGGGATAGCAAAAGGGTAGTCTATAATGTCATACTGTTTGAAGAGAGCCTTCGGCAGTCTACGTATACCACTTATAACAGGGACTTCATGCCATACCTTATAGGAAGTTACTAGGCTATTCATCATGAAGCCCTAATAAGCCTAGCCAAGAGTTTAGCCCATGTTTAGACAAGTCAACAACATTGTCGTATGCAAGACTATAACCTGGTAACCTATATGAGGAGTGGTAGAGTGGCACAGGAGGTAGTGTTGTTGCCTCACAGCAAGAGGTTCTCCCGTTTGAGTCTTGGCTGGTATGCCTTCTGTGTGGAATCTGCATGGTCTCTGTGTTTATGTAGGTTTATTTAAGGAGCTTAGGTTTCCTCCTACATTCTAGACATGCAGTGGATGGACTGGACACTCTAAAGCACCCATTGGTGGAAGTGTACATGTGTATGTATGGTGTGAAAGAACAACCATCGCAGGGCTAGCCAACCAACAGTGTGTAACATTGATTTTAGATCCCCAACCTCATGTGCAAAAATGGAAAAAAGGGGTTGTGTGCTCATAGAGTCATTACCTATATGTGGCCTTCACTGCAGTCACATATATTTAACCCAATTCCACTGAGATACTACATGGGGACTCTCAATGGAGTTCACATACACAGGAAATATTCAGAAAACAAATCCACATCATCGTGCAAAAGGTGTCCTGTTTGTAGCTACATACCTAAAAGTTTTTAACAAAAGTTGTTTTTTTTTTTTTTTAGGGGAAGGTGTGGCAATCCCACCACTCAGTGACATATTCTAATCCTAAGTTTATTAAACCTCAGACATAGAAGAACTTGTTTTTTGTGCAATATCTGACCGGTACAATCTCAAAATTACAGTGATTTAAGGGAGGGGGGTTCCCACATGGTGGTAAATGGGGGCTTACATCCATTCTGTAATGGTGCAAAATGGGCCATAACATTCTAAACACTCCTCATCATTTCTGATTCAAAATCATATTACATTGATCTCTTTGTTAAATGAGCATGGTGGGTTGATCAGTCAGACACAGTCACCAGAAAGCAATGCAATATACATGCTGACACCAACTATTATAACAAAACTATCAAATTAATTTTTTTTTTTCAGAAGACACCAATGACTGCTTTTATCAGCAAAAGAGCAATCATAGAGTACTGATATTCAAATGAAAATCACCCGTCAATTTCAGACTCCCGAAAAATGAAATGCAACATCTGTTAAGATTTCTGACATCCCGTGAAAAAAGTTGTAACAGACACACCGCTCCCTTCTACCACAATATGAAATACTAACAGAAATTAAACATACCTCCCTAAGTGTTAAGTGTTAATCCTGAAAAATTGTGAAGATTCAACCACAGAATAACACACAAAAAATAAGTGATCTTCAGAAAATACTTTCATTTTTTCCAAATGTGCTTTCCATGAGACACCTGCCACAAGCTCCGGAGTTTACTGTCTGCAACAAACGGTATTTTAAAAGCAAAAATCAGACAGTTGTCCATCACAGTACAGTTGCGCATGCCAACAATGAATAACTATGAAACAAGCCTGAGCAACAACTTATTAAATTATGCACGTGAACAAAATAATTCAAAGGTATTAGATATGGTTTTAGTACGTGCAAACAAAAAAAAATGCTGAATTCAATGAGAGTCAAATCACTTAAGACATGCAAGAATCTAACAGCAACTAATACTGGTGCTTTACTGTAAAACTGCAGAAGCACACAGCTCTGCAGCGAGCACCAGGAATCATACACAAGAAGTAAAGGGTTCTAAAATAATTAACCCTAAAGAGATATTTGATGGCTCAGTTTACAGAATAATATATCAATTAATGTGCACATCTTGATATAGTAATTAACCTTGTATGTTCATAAGCAATGGTTTGCAGTAAAAAAAAAAAACGTAACACGCCATTACTACATCTGTCAATGCAAAACCAGACTACTTCACAACACGTTTAGCATGTAGTATCTGACCGAATTCCCTCTGATTAAGAACTGCACACTATTTATTAAGTGATACACCAGTACCAGTTCCCAGCGTGCAAGTGATATAATCTTTGTTTATTTCAATTAACACATATGCAGTTAGCAGTCACAGTTTCTATCCCATATGATTTAATGTGAGTTACATCTCTGTCAAAATCTGGGAGAAGCAGCCTGTTTTCGTCGCAGTTAATACATAACTTTACAGCGTTTCTTCAGTGCACTCCGTGCCATTTATTTCTTTAAAAAAAGTGAGATTTAAGTGAAAAGCATCTACCAAATAAAATACCCTGCCAAAACAGACTATAACAGCCCACGCCTGGTTTACGATCATCACAAGTCCCGGACGTAATCCTTATACAAGACTGTGTTAGGTTTGGTTCTTTAAACCCGATGAAAATGTGAAACTTAAATGCATGTCATTACACACTGACTTCAAAATAAACTCTGAAGGGAAGTTGGGAACCACAAAGGATGATCCTTCTCACAATTAAAATTCTAATCTAACCATCAGTTGTTGAGCACTTATAAGTACATACGCATATGCTTCTAAGTGCTTAAGAACTGATTGTTGCATTAAACGATCGTTCATCGCTTCTACAAAAGCATTAAATAAATAAAATAAAACAAACAAAAAAAAAACAGTAAAACAAGCCAGCTTGCTAGAGAAACAGACATTTAGAAAAGTCCACTTCAGATAGGAACATAAAACCAAATTGTAGGCGACACTGGGAGACAAAACAGGACTGGAATTGAAGGTATACCGGACATTGAAAAAAAAAGATACTGTGGGTGGGAATGCGAGTGATGTTATAAAGTGGGCGTTACTTTGATCACCTCTAGTATGGACCCGAATTTTAAACACTGGGATTGTCCCTTTAACGTCTGATTAAAACAATATTTGCTGCATATCTGTTTAAACTGTGAACCTGTTTTTAGACCTAGTGAATTCAATCCTTACCTCTGTTCTGATCTTGTATCTGTAGATTTTGAGTTGCCCACCTGTACTATAAATTTGATATTGAACACTCCCCCCCAGTCCCATTACATCAGCTCATTCTGCTGAGTACAGCGAGATCAGTTGCTGAAGGCCCACCCCTTTAGCTTCTTAATCTTGAATTATCTTCTGTCTCCTCACTTTCTGCTAAAAAAAAACAAAAAAAAAACAAAAACAAATGTGCATCTTACTACTTCATTTTGTTGCTTGTGCTTAGGTGTTCAACTGCATTTAGTTTGCTGCCTTTGCCACTGCTTGTTGGTAACCTTATACCGTATATGAGCTGTTTTTTTACTGCTGTGATTGTGAGCTAATTTATCACATTTGCACTGTTTTACTGATTAACTGTATTTTTTCATACGGTGAGTTCTGTTTTTGTCTGTAAGTGGATATCTGTGCTTTTCTGAGAGTTTTACGGTGTTCCTAATCCTTAAATTTAGAAGCATAGTCTGATACAGGCTTGCTGAACCCAGAGCTGCAACTGCAATGTTTTTAACCCTTTGTGAGGTATTCCAGCTGCAAATTTTCCCTTACTAGCACTTGTGTGCTCACCTAGTAGTACTACTAAGCATAAGAAAATGAAAACTATCCAGATGAATGGAAGCAAGAAACACAAAGAATAAATCCACAGCAACCAGTTTATTGTTTAAGTGCTTTTATCAGCCTTAAGCCTCAGACTTCATCAGAAATACAATCGAAAAGCAGTAACATACTTAAATAGATACAAAGTAACAAATGGTCACAGTACCACTTCCCTTAATTAATAAAAAAAATTAATTAAATTTACACACTCTGGTATACTTATGCACTTAAAAGTGTACCTGTTAAAATGTACAGCAGTCTATTTTGTTTTTTACAGGGGCTGCATAGAGAGTTATTTAATATTTATTAAGGCATAATGCACAAGCTGAATTAAATGGGCGTATAGGTTTTTATTTATTTACATAAACACACTTGAATTTATTAATTCATTTTATTTGAATTTGATGTTAATACAATAGTGGGCAGGATTCACAAAGCCTCCGTGTAAGAGATACACGGAGGCCTGGTTTTTCCTGTTTTTTAAACTGAAACCCCTGTAAAAAAACCTATTTTGAATTCAATCCCTTTTAACCTTTTTTCTGTTTTTTTAAAAAAAAAAAAAATTCTTTTTTTTTTTTATTTCCTGTTTAGATTTTGGGGGAAAAATTTTTTTTTTTGCCCATTTTTACTTTTAAATTTTTTTTTTTTTTTTTTTTTTATTTTTTTTTTTTTTTTTTTTTTTTTTTTTTTTTTTTTTTTTTTTTTTTTTTTTTTTTTCTTTTTTTTAAAAAACCCAATTTAAATTCATTTTTTTGGGTTGATTTTAAAATATTTGGGAAGGTTTTCCAACAAAGCCCCCCTTTTTGTAAAAAAAAAAACAAAAAAAAATGTGACTTCACCTTTTGTTGCTTTGCTTAGGGAAATGCTTTTTTTCCCCAAAACTCGGGTTGGAAAACAAAAGGGGTTTTTTAAGGGGGGCCCTGGGGAAACCCCCCAAATTTAAAATTTTGCCCTTTTTAAAACCCCCGACAAGGTGGTTTTTTTGTCCAAAAAACTTGCCCCAGATTTTGCCAAAAAATTTAAAAATTTTGAACATGTTAAAATTTTTAAAAATTGAAAGAATTTTTTTCCCGTGATTTTGGCTAAAATTTTCTTCTCCCGGTTACCCCAGTTACTATAAAGCATAAAAAATAAATATCAAATAAGGAAGAAAAAACCGAATAAAAAAAGTTTAAGGCAGGCTTTTTCACCCCCAAACCCCAAAATTTTTTTTTATAAAATAAAAATGAAAAAAGTCCCTACAAATAGTACAAAAAAAATTTCAAGTTTTTTTTTAAAAAAAAATTAAATTTAAATTTCCATTTATATTTGAAAAAGGGGAAAAACCGAAAAAATGCCAGTTTTTTTGTTTAAGGGGCGGGCTAATTTTTTAAAAAAGGAAATGCACCCCGAAAAAATGAATGGTTTTTAAACATCAAAATTTTTTTCCTTTTTTTTAAATTTTTGGTTTAAACTTGGGGGCCCTTACAAACCCTGGGTAAATCATTTTAACGGGGCCTGGGTTAAAACAGTGTCCCCTTTGCTGGGGGCTGCGAACAAAACCAAGGGCAAACCCGGCCGGGAAGCTTTGGGGGTTTTCCCGTTTAAAGGCCACCCTAAACCCGGACCCCCCCCAAAAAAAAAAAACCCCCCAAAATTTAAAACCCAAGGATCATGAAATGTAATAAACCCACAACCAACACAGCCCCAAGAAATGAAATAAAATATATAAATGAAAAATTTTTTTTAAATTTGAAAAGATTTTTTGGTAAATCCGTTTGGGGGGGCTTAAAAGCCCCATTAGGTGGGAAAAAGCATAAAAAATTTAAATATTGAAAAGGCCAGAAGAAAGGAGTGGTGAGGGTGGGGGTTCTTTCCCAAACACAATTTTTAAGTAAAAAAACATGGCCCCTCCCCTTAGTCCAAAATTTTCATGAGGAAAATTAAAAAAAGGGCCATTTTTGGGGAGAAAAAACGAAAAGGGGAGGTTGGGGTTTAATGACTCCCCATTTTAAAAAGGGATTAAACCCCCCTGGTGAGCGGGTTTTTCCGGTCAAAATGGGCCCTGGGGAAAGCAGGGAAAAACTAAAATTTTGGGGCCCCAGGAGGGCCCGGCCCAACCCCCAAATGGGGAAAAACCCAATTTTTAGGGGAGTAAAAAAAAACCAGGGGGAATTTGGGAGAAGTGTTTTCCAAAATTTCCTTTAAAAAAACCCCGGGTGTCCTTTCTTAAAAAAAAAACATGGCCAGGCAAAAGGTTTTGGTGCGGTTGCCCAACCAGGCGGGCAGAAACCTTTAGAAACGTAAAGAAATATAAAAGAATAAAAAGTAGCAAAAAGGGGCATTTTGTAATTTATAAATTAAAAGGGCCCAATAACGGGTTAATTTTTAAAAAAGGATTTCCCCTTGGGGGGAATTACAAAAAAGTTGTGTTGCAGCCGAATTTCCGGGAAAATAAAATGTTTTTTGAAAAAAGGGGTTGGGGGGAAATAAAAGGGCCCCCCTGTAAATAATGGGGCCCAACCTGCGGGGCCAGGCCGGGGGAAAGAAAAGGGGCGGGGCGGGGAAGGTTGGAAATCCCCCAGGGGAAAATTCCCGGGTTGAAATCCAAAACCCCCAGGGGCCCCAAAAGGGAGATGCAAAGGAAATTTAATTTTACCGGGAAAACCCGGAAAATAAACCCCCCTAAAAGTAATTTCCCTTTTAAAAATTTTTAGTAAAAATTAAAACAAGTGAAATGGAAAAAGTGTTTTTAATTTTAACCAATAAAGTGGGGTTCCCCTGAAAAAGTATCTGGCGGTCTTTCCCCCGGGAAGGAAATTTTGAATAAAAAGAAAAAAAAAAACGGGAAAAAAATCTGTTCAAAGTTTGTGAAAGCGGAAAGGTTTTTCCCCCAAAATTTTTGGAAAAAAGTTGTTCAGTCTGAATAAACAGAAAAATAAAATTGTCTGAAAAAAACCAAAATAAAGCCCCCATGAAATATAAAGCAAATGAGCAGGTGAAAAGTAAAAAAGCCAGAAAAATGGATGAAAAAAATTTTAAAATTTATATTGTTGTACGAAACAGCCAAATAACCAAAGGGTTTTTAAATAATAAGGAAAACTGTAATTAAACCAGAATTTGGTAAACCCTGAATATTAAAATGAAAACAAGTAGGATTAAAAAGGGTTTTAAATAATTTTTTCCCCCCCAAAATAAAAAACCCCAAAAAATAACCCACCCAACGTAAAAAGGGAATGGGGAAACAAAAAACACCCCGGGAAAAATTTGTCCTGGGGGGTTTTCCCAAAAATATTTGCTTCCCCGTTGAATTGAAATTGTTGTTTCTAATCCAAAACCCATCCCGTTGCCATCAATCCCCCCAAATTTTGGGATGTGTAGCTGAAAAAAAATTATGAATGTTTTATGGGCCAATTGTAATTTTGGGGTTTTTGGAAAAAAGGGGAATCCCCAAATGAAGTGTTACAATAAAATTTTTAAAAAGGTATTTATATTTACTAAAAATGTCAGCAAAATAAAAATTGGTTTTTGAAGGGAAAATTTTTCCAAACCCCCCCCTTCCCAAAAACCCATTCCAGAAAAATGGATGTGCCCAAAATTAACCCCCTGGTTTGGCCCTGGGGGCCATAAATTTGGGCTGCCGGGAGGGGCTCGCCCCCCCTAAAATGTGGCCGGGGCCAAAATAAACCCTCCTTTTGTTGGACTGGGGTTTGCTTTTAAATTTTGGGACTCTGTTCTTGGGCCCCTATGCCAGCTTGAGGCACAGGTGGCACAACTTATGGGCATGCCTGTTGCCCGGCCTACACAGCCCCCAGTACAGCCCCATCCTGGGCAGTGAAGGAACAGGGTCAACTACCCATGGGTGGGAATGTCAGTTCCACTGTTGCCATCTGTGGGCTCATGGGCTCTGGATAACCAAATATCCGTCCCCGTCAATTGTGTAACCCCCCCACACGTGTCATACCCCCACCCCTGTATGCGTCTTGTTTGTCTTGTCTGTTGACCTATCCAACCTACCTCCCCAGCTATACCAACTTTCTTCACCTGACATACCGCTCTCACCTGAAAAAAAAAAAAAAAAGGGCACTCTGTACCCACAAAAAAATTACGCCCCATACATAGCTGCCTATTCCGCACACATGTCTGCTGGACATGGAAACTATCAATTACAATTGGCTGTACAACAAGTATTATTGTTGTCCTGATACCTCTCTCAGGGGTGGAAGGTTTCAAATGTCACACCAAATTACATACATATGCAGAGCTGTTGCTGATGAAGAAATGGGCAGCTATGGGCCTTACCTACATCCCTCCTGCAAATCCCAAGCTTGTTTCCCTACTGTCTTACCCTCTTTGTGACCCTTTTTTCACCACTTTCCTGTCTCCCCATTTTCATTTGTTTCAAAGAAAATAGCGCGAGTGTGTGCCAGAGTAAGCACTGTTAAGCAGTTGTAAGCGGGTGTGCGCATGTGTGCGCGGAGCTAAACGCCAGTGCGCATGCGTGAGCTCCACGCAAACCAGCGTTAGCCCGGTTACAACTGCTTAATAGTGCCTTAGTCACTGTTATTGACAGGTCCTGTAGTCATTTCAAAAGCAAAATAAAATCCCACTGTCAGTCCCGAACCCAGAACCTTGGAAGCAGTAGTCTGCATGACCTACCACTAAGCCATGACTCTTATACAAGAACATTGTGCTAAAATAAATATATCATGTAATAGTAGGAATGAATGTAAAGGGAATATAGGATGTGTAGTACACAAAGCATGTCATTTATACTTACTGTCAAAACTAGTGGATTTCCATAATAGTAGTGTGTGAACAGAAACAGCCATGCTAGTTGGTAGCTAGTAGGTAATAATGTTAGTTAATGTACATATATAAATGTATGTATAGTTACACACACACACATATATATATATATATATATATATATATATATATATATATACATATATATATATATATATATATATATATATATATATATATATATATATATATATATATATATATATATATATCTATATATATATATATATATATATATATATATATATATATATATAGTTGTAGGTATCAGTGTGCATACACACTTACTACAGGAAACAGGAGAGAGGAATGGAGAAATGTGAATCTACAACACAGCCTGAATCATGAGAGAGATACTAACCTTTACACTCACAGAACAGTATCCACAGCATACCAGCATGGTCCCGGCCCTTACAATCTGAAAGAGCAACACCTATCTCACATACCCTTTTATAGCACTGTCCTGAAATCACAGTGAGAACTGCAATCAGTACACAACTGGCTGCATGCAATTAGCAAATGCTGGCTTACAATTGGTGCAAAGGCCATCACATGGACTTATGCAGACACCTGTAAAAGCATCCTGTACTCACACTCCACACATGCAATACGTTCATTGCACTGTCTGGAGGCAGACACAGAGAGAGAGAGAGAGAGACACACACAGACAGAGACAGAGAGAGAGAGAAAAAAAAAACACAAACAACAACACACGGTACACACACCGAGTCTAAGCTGTCAGCAGTGACAGTAGCAAGCCATGCCAGCAGCAGCAGGAAGTAGTAGTAGTGGTAACGCAACCAGCTGTGACAAACACAGGTAATGTAAAGTAGCAGGTTAATATTCTGCATACTGTGAACCCTCCATATGTGTCATAGGTCTGTATCTATAGGTATGTCCATGTGATATTTTGTGTGCATGTAGTTCCACCAAAAGGGGATGACTATACATTACATGTCAGTCAGTGTTAGGCCATGATCCTGGCAGCAGTTTTCTGTTGCAGTGAGGCCTGTCTGTAGGATGTGTGTGTCAGCTGGTGTAACGACTATGACGCTTAGTTAGCAGTCATCTGGGAACTTTGTCATCCACAACCCGCACATGTTCGCATTTACATCTGAGAAATAAATGCCAAACAAGAGGGTCCTAGGACAGAGGCCTGTGGGATACCACATGTGACTGGCAATGAGTCTGACATGGCTCCTACAATATCGATATTATGGATTCTGTATGTCAACCAGTGTGCAACCCATCATGTGACATATGTAGTAGCATGTAAGCTAATGAGCTTGTCTATGATGCCTGAATGGAGTATTATGTTGAAGGCCTTAGGCAAGTCCAGGTAGGCTGTATGGATTGCGTTGCCCTCATCAATGGCTGTAGTGACTGTTTTGAAAGGTCAACCAGGTTCAAAAGGCAGGATCAGCCCATCACAAATGTAAACTGGCCAGGAACAAGTATCTGCTGGTACCCAATATCGCTGTATATGCATCCAATACTGAATAATTCCATAGCTTAGCAGACCAGGCTGGTTAAGCTTATGGTGCGGTAGTTCCCAGGGTCAGTAGAGGTGCCTCCTTAGTGGAGTGAGACCACTGTTGCTGTATGCCAGTGTTCAGGTACATATCCTGTAGTACAGCCAAGGTTAAATATCAGTCTTATATGCGGTTGTATGTCCTCTTGGAGTTCACGTAGCACACATCCAGGGATACCATCAGGTCACATTGATGCTGTGTGTTCTGCTTTGCTGAGGGCGGCCCTCACCTGGACATGTGAGATGATAGGGAGGTTACATTCAGCTGTGATAAGTATTTCTACTTGTGGGGGAGAAGGAGGGGGGATACGTGCACCAAACCTGTCTGCAAGAATGTTGCCAATATCTGTGTGTTCTGTGAATGTTAAGTAGGTGTGTATTAACTCAGAGCATATCTGAGGCATTTGGTCCATATGTGTAACATAACTGAAGAAGGCCTTGTGGTTATCTATAGTGTCCGTGGCCATTTCCCTCCCAGAGTAGGCCGTGGATGTTGTTATGAGAGACTGTAGCTTATTACCAGTGCTGACCATAGATGCCTTCCCTTAATGTGAATCTGCTCTGTCTTGCAGTAGCCTCCTTCTATCGTTATACAATCTGCCTTTGGCTGGGGTCCAACGGACAGGATGCCTAACCTTTGTGCATAGGGTCTGGGTTAGAAATGTGTGTGCATGTTCCATGCAATCTTTGGGATGTCTGTGGGAAGCATTCGCAAAGGGGTCAGCAGTGTGGGTTGTGGCTTCCACTGGCCCAGTGGGCTGCATGGATACCATCTCATTCCTAACAAGTGAATAACTGTCTAATCACATACATATTAAAGTAGTCTACTGTGCTGCTGGTGGTGGTGGTGGTGGGATATGTATATCCAGGCTAAGTAACTTGTGTTCAGATCACACTAGTGGATGGTGTTCCACATACAGTACCTTGGTATGAACCCCCAGAGTGAGGTTGTGCATTGGACCCGTCGCAGTGTGCTGACCGATGGGGCATGCTACTATGTTGTATGGAATGTGGCAGGTATTGTTGCACAGGTGTTGGCTGAGCACTGATATCTGTCCATGTACTTGTGTATCCACCAAGAGACACACACATGCTACATATGGAAGTAGTAGTATATCACTACAGTTGAGCATCATGTATAGTATGTGTGCCATATATTGCTGACATAGTCTGCTGATATCCTGTTTGTGTTCTCTTCCAGGGACATGGTGCGTCAGTGTAATCCTGCCTACTCTGCAGCAGAAGATAAGGAGATACTCCAGAGCCTGGTGCGGGATTATGACATACTGTTTTCCCGCACCAGCCAGAATCAGCAGGAGAGCGCTGCACTGTGGCAAGAACTTGTCCATAGGGTAAATGACATTGGCACGCATAATAGGACATATGAGCAGGTACGACATCACTGCAGTGATTTAAACAGAAATGTCCGTCAGCGTGCGTTGGATATCCACAGGCAACAGGTTGCCACAGGAGGTGGGGTGGCCACACATCCCCCCCTCACCAGACTGGAGGGGCTACTCCTAAGTGTAGTGGCTCCAGCCCTGGAACAGCAACAGCAATACACCTGCATCATGATGGAGGCTGGATCCATACAGCAGCATGACATGGAGCATGCAGGTAATATGCCATATGTACACTTGACTGTTCTGTACACTGTTAGTTTATGCATGTGTAAGGTGTGTCCGTGGTATGTAGCTGTCAACATAGTATGTAATTGTGCAGGTGTGATATTGGCAATATCAGCAGCTGACGTGTGAAAGGCAACTGGTGTACTACTGCACTGTATCATATGCAGTATCAATGGCACAGTTGTGCCCACTGACATTAATCTCCTCATTTCTGCAGGTCCCTCCGGTGTCACATAAAGGCAGGCCATCCATGCTGGTGAGTGTGTTTTAACAATACCTATAATAGTCCTGATAGTGCTAGTAATACTAGTGTAACTCAGTAGTGCTCTGTGTGTATACTGCGGGGTTGTGCATGTGTGCCTGTGTCCATGTGTGCATGTGTGCATGTGTACATGTGTACATGTGTCCATGTGTGCATGTGTGCATGTGTGCATGTGTCCACGTGTGCATGTGTGCATGTGTGCATGTGTACACGTGTCCACGTGTGCACATGTCCACATGTGCATGTGGGCATGTGTGCATGTGTGTGTGTGTCCATGTGTCCACATGTGCACGTGTCCACATGTGCATGTGTGCATGTCTGCATGTGTGCCTGTGTCCACATGTGCATGTGCGCATGTGTGCATGTGTGCACGTGTGCATGTGTGCATGAGTGCACACAAGTGTGCATGTGTGCATGTGTGCCTGTGTCCATGTGTGCATGTGTGCATGTGTGCATGTGTCCACGTGTGCATGTGTGCATGTCTGCATAAGTGCATCACTGATAACATTGTGTGGACACTGTAAACTGTGTTTCCTGTCTTCCTCCCACAGGTTCTGGTGCTGCTCTGGTGTCCTGCAGCAAGGAACCTGAATCTGGTGCCACAGGTACTGGTAATGATGATATCTGTGTAATGGCACAGGAAGGTGTGTCAGGGTCTGCCATTGGTCAGCCAATTGACAGTACACAGCTGTCAACCCCATCATTGCACACAGTCATCCTGCCAGTACATCCTATGTCATCATTGTCCCTAGGTGATGGACAGGATGCAGTGGGCATTGACCAGGGTAATGTATCTGTGGCACATGCTTCCCCACACAGCAGCCATGGGCAGGGTCCTGTGATGGTACCACACAGACAGTTGCCCATGGGTTCTCGTGGGAGCATCCGTGCATCGGCCTCTGGCAGATGTGCCCAAAGAGGTCTGTCAACCTCAGCTATGTTTCGGGCTGTCATGCAGGCACAGTCGCGTATGGAAAGGTACACCAGACAGGATCTGAGGGAGCTGAGAGCATGTTGCACAGCCATGACTGACAGTATGCGTGACATTGCGGATGCTATCCGTAATTTCACCGATGTCATAGACAGACATTGTGGGGACATATTACAGCAGTTCCACAACCACATGTCCATGAGCCAGGGCAATGGTGGGCGGTTGCAGCGTCGACATGGCCGTATGCCAGCAACAGCAGCAGCTGGCAGTCGGCGTGGATGACAACAGGCCCGCGGACATTCCCATAGTGCCAGCAGCAGCCCCAGCAATGCTGGGTCTGTACTGTCATCGGAACACCCCAGGAGACCATGTGCATGTGGCTCTGGACAGTCCCAACAGGGACCTGTGTCCAGTCAACACAATCCTGCTTCTGATGTGGCCTAATGGTTGGTTAATTTGCCTTTACAAACACACAACAAGCACAAGGGTTTGAGTAGCACAACGGATAATTGGCTAGGCTTAAAATGGCTTGCAAGAGCAGTCAGCCTAGTACAAACCTATAAGAAACCTATGACAGTACCCAGTCTGGATTCGTACTGGATACAGTCCGTAGCACCCCTGCCAGGCACAGGTACCGTGTCTGTGCCCACAGACACTGATCTGTATGTCCTGCCAGGTGCAGTCTGTGGCTGTCCACAAACCCCTGTATATGGCAGCCATGAGGTGGAACTGTGTGCGTGCATATACACATGTGAAATGTTAACACCTAGGGCTACCACATACATGCACACACTGCGCCAACAGTGCCCCACCCTGTACTGCTGTCCCTCACTAACACACATACACACACATGTCAATTGGTGGTATCAGTGGCAGACTCAGGCATACCTAATTCACACCCTGTGCATATGATGAAACTGTGCCACCTCCTGCAATCTCCAACATCAGTGCAGGAAGAGGTAAACACGTTGCTGATGCACAGGGTGACTACATAGAAGTGTATTAGTAGTATCATGTTGGTAACAGTACAGTGTGCTGATATGACTGTGTGTATATCCCAGCATGCCTGATGCAGTAACCGTATGACTGTCCTGAATTGTTATCTACACCCATAGTACGTACCAAAGTGTAACAGCTGCACATTATTGCATACCGGTGGTAAGGATGTCAACAGATAGCCACATACATGGGTAGCACAGGGGGGAAGCTAATGCAAGTAGTGATATGCAATGATGGACATGTACAGTAATGGTGTCAAGTTGCCCACAACGACTATGCAATGTGAATGTTTGCACATGTTGATATGTGTGCAGTACCAATGTAATCCAAATCACAATTAACTATGACATAATATCAGTTCTACCATGGGCATCTGCGCTGTGCATTCCTGAGTACATGTTGATAGTGCTTACATATTTGCACTGTTACCTACTGTTAGTGTTACCCCTTCTTTGTTGTACAATGGATTACTTCCAGCCCTGCTTACTGTAGCTTTATATGCATGCATGTTCGCTTGGAGTTCCCTGGAACACTGCTTCCACCTGCAATGCAGAGTTACAGTGCTTCTCTGGACTCCTAGTGACATCAGCATAGCGAACGATACGTATGTCAAATTTACACATGGCAGAATGTCACTGTCTGTCCTGTTCGCATGTACGTTGCCTGTGACACATTGCACATGTCTTACCTGGCATTTACCCATGTGTGCAGTCATATATGCCAGTGCTATGAAATCAGTAGCTGTACACCCATGCATACACACCTTCAGTATGTTGTTCCCCATTGGCCCTATGTGTTGGCAATCACCATGGCAATCACACTACTATGGTAGCATGTGCAGAGGTAACCTGTGAATCACCTCTATGGTCCAGTTGTGGTTTATGTGAGTCATGTGGCAATGTCACAGCTGCCACATGTATGCAGTCAACCCTCACCCCTGGCCAGGAACGTACAACACATGTGTGGGATGCCACCACATAGCCAATCTGGGGACTGAGCACTCTGAACCCAGTAATGCCAAACCCTGTCAGGGGGCATGACATACTACAGTGACTACAATACCAGTCAGACATTGATCCACACTGACAGCAATCTGAACACACTGGGGCATACTTGGAGACTCAGAATAGCATCCTGCCTGAGCATCACACACCTCCGCAGCTGGCACACAGACATAAGTTACATCAGAACAGAGCACATGCCACACATGGCACACACATCCCGTGTGCCACACACACTTACAGCCTGTAGGGCTACACAACACACCTGCTACAGATGTGTCAGGTACCTCTCTTGGCCGCTGCAGTGGGGTCCCGCTCAACAGGCTGTACATGGTGAAGGTCACAGTGATATGCCTGTGGGGCACTATGGTCCACCGCAAAACACATGCATACAGGTCAGTCAGAGGCATAGACACATATGACTCAGTCATTGACCATACCACAATGGATGACCTGAGACATACCTCCCTGGACTACATGTTAGGGAACATAGAAGGGATCTCTCAGCATGTGGCACAGGCCAGTATGAGCCTGATTTTGGTTGCCATCATACCCTCACCAGGTATGCTACCACTATATGTAGGAAGGGTGTTCTATGCCTACATTCCACTCACTCTCCAATGTCATTCATAGGGTATCCACTGGCTGTCAACCTGTGCTTACATGCTAGGGAAGCCACAATGATTTGCAAGGGGCAGCTTGCAAGTGACACCCATGGGCCAATGTATATTGGCGAAGGCCCTTGAAACACATAGTGCCTTATGCTGCAGGAGACGGATTACATAGACACCTCCGCGGGTATCACACAGGATAGGACACTAACAGTGATGCTACACAACACCAGCAGTGTACACCGCAAGATGCATGCACTGGGCACTGTCCTCAGCGCGGTGAACTGCAATGTCTGTGCAGTACCAGAGTCCTGATTCACAGCTCACAGGTGCAACCCATCACTGCCAGGTTATACCTCATACCATGCCTGTCGTCCCCTACACATGTAACACACATGAACAGGGGAGTGGTATCCCAAGGCACCACAGATACACACACCTCCAGGTTGTTGGCACAGCACAAAGCATCAGGGCCTTTCCATGTGCAGCTAACAGTGTGTCGGACTGCCTTCTGGTTCATAGCCTGGCACACACAACCCTCCCATACACAGGAAACCCACCTATCCTCCATAACAACACTGGCAATATGACAGTCTCAAGAACTGTGTTTATATGGCTGGACTGCATCCAGCCAAACATTGTGCGTGAGCATTACTGTAGCTACAACACACTAGTTGAAAGGTTCCCAGCATGTGGTCACTGAATTGCAGTGGAATAACATGTTACCACTCCCACAACAGGTGGGAACAGGCAACACCTGTACATTGACTACATGTGGACTATATGGCCCAGACCAGATGTGTATCCCCTGCTGTAGGTATTTTACCATATACACCCACACTGTATAGACACATACCGCGGGCGGTCCCTACAAAGCAAGACACAGTCATATTGTTATGCATTGCGAATACCATTTATCCACTCGAGGCATGTGTCAGACATGGTAACTACTGCAGGCCACAGGTACTTATGTGTATGTGTCACACACATGCATCATGTGTGCATTGCCATTGCTGGTTTAGGCAATGGCATGCATTGTTATACACAAAGACCCACACAAGGTCATAATGTGTGACACAACCACACGTGGCAGTTGTGGGTTTCCAAAACATACCTATCTGTACTCTGACAATGGTAATAGACCCAGTGGCAGAGTGCACTATTGGCATTACTGGCCAATTAGCCCTGTTTGGCTGTGCTGATAGTGTGGTGACACCCCTGTGTTTACTAGGGGAATATGCAGCATCTGGTGTAATGTAGTATTTGCCAAAAGGATCTTTTCTCTCACACTTGCAATTACACGCACCCTACTACCCCCACACACACACATACACTTGCAGGATTCATACTCCTACCTAACTATGTCATGACACGTGAGAGAGACACATTAGCAAAGCGCATTGTTTGGATTACTAGGAGGTTCTTCCTCTCTGACTGTACTTGCAGGGTGCTGACATCATCAGTGTTTGGAAAGGGTAATGTACATCATGTAGTGTGATCTCCTGATTGCCAAAAATAACATGTTTTTCATACAGAATTGCACACACACAAACTCCCCACATCCAAACACACACTTGTCATTTGCAGGTTTCAAACTCCTACCTAACTATGTTATGACACTTGAGATAGACACTTTAGCAGAGTGCGTTATTTTGATTACTGGAAGGTGTTCCTTTTCCAGCTGTATGTATAGGGTGCTGACATCATCAGTGTTTGGAAAGGGTAATGTGCATCATGTAGTGTGATCTCCTGATTGCAAAAAAGCACATGTCTTTCATACAGACTTGCACACACGCAAACTCCCCACATTCAAACGCACACACACTTGACATTTGCAGGATTTAAACTCCTACCTAACTATGTTATGACACTCATGACAGATGCATTAGTAGAGCGCGCTATTCAAATAACTGGGAGGTTTCCCTTCTCCTATTGTACTTATAGGGTGCTGACATCATCCGTGCTTAGATAGGGGAATGTGCATCCTGTAGAGTGCTTTCACAGTTGCCAAAAGGGACATCTCCCTCACACAGATTTGCACACACACTAACCACCCTCCACACACACTGGGCAGTTGCAGGATTCAAACCCCTCCCTAACTATGTTATGACACTTGTGACAGATGCATTAGCAGAGCACGCTATTTGAATTACTGGGAGGTTTCTCTTCTCCTGCAGTACTTATAGGGTGCTGACATCATCCGTGCTTAGATCGGGGACTGTGCATCCTGTAGAGTGCTTTCACAGTTGCCAAAAGGGACATCTCCCTTACACAGACTTGCACACACTAACCCCCCTCCACACACACTGGGCAGTTGCTGGATTCAAACCCCTACCTAACTATGTTATGACACTCATGACAGATGCATTAGCAGAGCACGCTATTCATATTACTGGGGGGTTTTCCTTCTCCTGCAGTACTTATAGGGTGCTGACATCATCCGTGCATAGATAGGGGAATGTGCATCCTGTAGAGTGCTTTCACAGTTGCCAAAAGGGACATCTCTCTCTCACACACACACACACACACACACACACACACACACACACACACACACACACACACACACATTGAGCATTTGCATGGTTTGAACTCCTACCTACCTATATTATGACACTTGAGGGAGACTCATTAGCAGAGCGTGCTAACCGAATTACTAGGCATCTGGTCTGCACCTGCAGTATTTATAGGGTGCTGACATCTTTATTTCTACAGAGGTATGTACATCTAGTACTACCTGTCAGCTGGGTGATAGCATATATATGCATTTTCAGCCACCTACGTCAGGGTCAGATATGCACATCGCACTGGCAGGTTATGTTCTATACCATGCTTCGTGACCACAGGACCTGTAACACACAACACAACCAGTACAGAACACCACTCCCACATCCAGGACACGCACTTTGCTTCCCTGGGAACAGTGCCGGGATATGCAGGTGTTCACATACACCATTCCAGTTGTTAACATCAGGTACAGGCATATTGTGTGTGAGAACTACTCAGGCCTCTACCACTTTACCCTACAGCCACTGCAATTTGTGGGTCCATGTGCTATGGTAGAACCAAACACCACAGCCACATGGGGGAATACATATTGCACCTGTCCATCTGCAGCATGGGTAGCCACTGTTCCACACCAGAGGTAGACCACCATTGTTGATATCTGACCATACCCACCTTTCCCTGGACATCCATATCCCTTCCCCACCCCCAGGCAAGGTTGTCACTGCAAACAAACTGTATTTAGCACAAGCAGACTCTACACTTGTGAAGACTGGGGTGGACGACTTCAAAGGACCCATGCTGGGGGACTATACTGGCCACTCTGCATAATCCTTGACAATTGCATTCTATGAGCATGTGTAAGGTTTGCATTGATCATGCTATCCCACATATACCCATGACTGCTCCGCAACAAGACACCTGTCAGGTGTACACCAGCCATATATGAGCCGTCCAACAGACAGAGTGAGCTAATACATTGCAGAGCTGTAGCCCACAGAGGGAGGACATCTGTGAACAGTACCAGCACGACACTTCATTCCCACATAATCATCACAACACAGTGTTGACAGTGGAATTGTCCAGACAATGCAGATAGGGCTCCCCTCAGTCTGTTATTGATGGCCACTTACTGTTAGAGGTCCTCAGCAACCCTCTTCCGGCACACACCAACAACATGGCTGTGGCTTAGCACATTCAAACCCTGGGATCTCTACTGTGCCCCTGCTTGACAGAGGCACAGCTTACTAGCCTCACATATTGCTTATGTGACCTACTTTACAGTGGCACAGTAGCCTACTGTACTGGGGATGCAGATGCCAAGCACACACTGGCTAAGCTGTCATTCCCTAGGGCAACAAGCCTAGTATTGACCTCTACGCCCATATGTTCAATTGTCAGATGCACAATATTTGTTGTGCTGTTATACTGTTTGCAGGTCTTTATTGCCATATCATTCCCTGTTCCTATGAACAACTTGTGTATCTGTGGAAGATGTTTGAATATGAGGGTGATCAACTCTATCACTTATGTCTCTTTAGTCATTTACTGTGTGCACTGGGCAGATTGCTGTGTTGTGGTTGGTTCCTGGAATGACACGTACAAATACCAGATATGTGTGGCCAACTGCTAAATGGAGATATGGCCTAAGTGTGTGAGCATGCCCAGTTCAGCCTTTCCATGGCATGTTGTCTGACATATGCCTCATTTATCAAAGTGTGCGAGCATGCCCAGTGTGAGCTTTCCATATGTTGAACTCTGAAGTCCACCACATATTTGGGTGTGTGTGAACTTCCATAATATCTCACGTTTATGGTTGTGTGTTGGGTGTCATGTTATGTACTAACTGGCCAACTGCTTTGTGTCTGCCACAACAGGGATTAAACTGTGCCTGCAGGGATTGCATGGGATACTTTGCATACAGTTGTCAACATCCTTTCATAATGACCTAACACTGTAGTACCGTACAGTGTACTGGTTCAGTACTTTCACTGTGGTGGACAGTATCCTGGGCTTTAGTCCTATCACTGCTTGACATCTTCATAGTGAGCACAGCAGACTGTGTAGGGGCCAGTTGTGCACATATGACCATGTTGCATTATGTTCAGATATGGACTACCTACACCAGGCTTGTCCAACATTGGTAGTGTATTCCACAACATAGGTGGACATTGGCAAACACTAGCGATGTTCCCTAGGCCATTTCTGATGCTAGTCACAGGGTGTGTTTGTCCTTCGACACACATTGTAACTGGAGTTTGCCATGACATATGTCATGGTTAGTATACTGTGCCTCCGTCTACCTCTGACATAACAGTGATACCCTGGGTTAACCTACCATCTCCCATCCAGTCATCGGGATTCCTCTTGAGGGGTGTCGATAGGTGACTCTCTGGCTAACCTGTACTGGGAGTTTACTCAAGATTGGGGGTGCCTTCTGTGTTATGGATCATTCTGTACAGCTTGTCCTATGTATGTCAGTGCTGGGGTTCAGGTCTCTCAAGTGCATAGCTCACTGCCATTCAGATTGTACAAGGTGCAGCATGTTCATTGATTCCAGCTTGGACATGGCTTAATACATCAGGCACAGCTTGCCTCTGGCTGGGCAGTATGGCAGTGTGTGAAGCTGCAATTTGTTTACTCAGGCAACACATGGCATCTGTTTATGCTCTTTGCTACTCCTGGTGGGTTACTGTTGTGGACTTTACAGTTGATGGAGGTGTCTGCTGAGGTATATTCCACAAGGGCTATTGTAGTCAATTGTGACACTGATGAAGGATGACTGCAGAGCCACAGTGACCTCCCCTTATCTACATCTGACAACCTTCATGATTGGGTGGGTATATGGTATGTTTCTGTGAACACTACAGCCCCATGTTTGTCCAGTGCAGGATATCTATCACCTTGTGTCACCAGGTCTCTCATTACATGTTAGGTACATAATGGGTTAACAGCTGTGTGGTAATTTGTGGGCACTTACTGTATATCCACGGTGGTTGTCTATACACAGTTCTGCAATTAGCTTGCTGACATGGCTATGGCTCCAGTTGTCTGTTTCTAGGTGGCCCTTTTGTGGGTTGCTTGTGTCAGCTGGGGGTCGGATATGGTGGGCTGTTTGTACTCCTCTGCATACATGTTCAGTCACAGTCCTTCCATGTTGGCCTGTACCTATGGGACATATATACGGAACAGGGGGCCCAGGACCAAGCCTTGTGGGATGCCACTGATATCTGCTTTGTAGTCTGACATGGATGCAGCATGTCTGACCATGTCAGTTCTGTCCTTGGTCTGGTTTGCAACCCCTCTACTGACAATAGGCGTATATATTTAAGCTGGTGGACATATCCATACTGAACTCGTAGGGTATTGTCTGGAAGCATATGCACAGTCTAGCTACGCTGTGTGGACCACATTGCCCTCATCAATGACCTTAATGACTGTTTCAAATGGGTCAAACATGTTTAGGGGCAGGATCTGCAGTTACAACAGCCACACTGTGTAGGGTCCGGTATCAGTAGGTCCACGATAGCTTTATGTCTGCGGTACATACTGATCCTTTCCATAGCTGTGCAGACCAAGCTTGTCAGGATCCTGAGGTGGTAGTTTGCAGTATCCATTCAGGCAACACCTTTGTTGTGAAGGACCACTGTTGTTGTACACTGCTCTTTGGGTAAATATCCTGTGGTAAGGCTGACATTGGGCAGTAGTGTGATTTGGCATTCCATTATTCTTGGAGTCCATGTTGGCCTCAGCCCAGGACACCATCACATACCTTTGCTGCTGTGTGTTTTGCTTTGCAGATGATGGCTGTTACCTCAGCATCTGCAATGTCAGGGGACCAGCAGTCTGCTGAGTTAGATATTTTGCATTCTGGGGGGGGGGGGTTGCACTGCACCTGTCATGTTGTATGTTGGCAATATGTGTGTGTGTTTGGTATGTTGTTTGTAATATCTGTGTGATTCGGAGCATATCTGTGAATTCCCAACATGGTTCCTACCATCAGTTAAGTAAGCCTTGTGATTATCCTTAGTGTCCTGTACAATTTGTATCTTCATAGGTTCATGGGTTCATACTAGGCTATCCACCCTAGGGCATTAGTAAGCCAAGCCAGAGTGTGTGTGTCTTTCGCCGCCCCTTGCTATGTGACTATTATGGCCATTTATGATTTTCTTTACTGAGCCTCTGTCTGGACGTGACACAGTGAAGACCCCCAGTGTACATGTACGATCATCCATCCACTTGGGAATATTCCTGTTGAGGGGTGTCAGTGAAGGGCTCTGCCTAACATGGATTGGGATCCTGTTTCTTTGTGTGGGGAGCCTCTGGGTTCTGTATCTGTCCCTCCAGCACATCCTATTTCATCATGTGTTGAGGCTGACATCTGTCACTCTCACAGTTCCATTGGCTTTGATTTCCTGTGGTGGAGAATGTCCATTACTCCTGTGTTGGACATGGCCTTGTACAGCAGACATACAATGCCTCTGTGTAGGCAGTCTGTGACTGCATTCAGCTGGGGTGTCTACAGCCAGGCAGCATATGACATATATTTGACACCCTTTATCCTCTTGGTGGGGTACCTTTGAGGTCTTCCGAACCGATGCAGGTGTCAGGTACGGTACATCCCATATGAGTCATTGTACTAGATTATGGATCTGATAAGGGAACAGTACAGGGGCACAGTGACCTCTGTTGATGTAGATGTGAATCCTTTCATGATACAGTGTCCAATATCGACAATCTTCCTAGCCACATTGGCATTGTGAGTGTCACATGACAGGTTACTGTCGATTTGTGTCCCTAGGTCCCTGATTACTCCTTGCATACATAATGGTTTACCACCTATGTGGTATTTTGTGAGTACCTTGTCTGGTATTTGGTGGGACATTCATACTGTCCAGTGTCTTCAAGATGTCTGGGTGGAGTTCTTGTGTGTGAGAGTGTGGTCTGTCGCATGCTACAGACTGTACAGCAGTTTTGACTACACTTAGGTGCACATGGGTGGTCTCCGCTGCTTCGTGCATTGTCAGTTACCTGGCCGTATGGGTGTCTGTGCTGCATATGGATACTCCCCGCCTTTGATGTTTTGGTCCAGGTGTTGGGGCCATAACGCATGATATGTGGTATAACCTGGTAGTGCTGGTGTGCTATCAGTAGGCTTGCAGCAGGCTTCTGTCACTACACAGACATCGATGTTCTCCATACTGGGAAGTGCCTCAGGGGCATGCATATTGCAGTTTACACATCTGGCATTGGTCAGCATTACTCTTATGTTTCTTACCACTTATGTTTTCTAGGGTGGTGGGTTATTCTTTTTGGCCTTGCCTACATATGTCTCTATGGAGGTGGCAAAGGCCCTATCCAGTATCCAGACACCCAGGGGTAACAGGTGCAAGCCATCCCTGGAACAGCAGCATGGCTTGTCATGCATGACATCTCAAGCAGACAGACATTAGACCCTCTTGGACTGACAGCTGTAACTGCGCCACCTGTTAAAGATGATCATTCTGTGTTTGTACTGTGGCATCATTCTTGGTGAGGGTTGGATGCTGCAAACGGCTGGTGTCATACCGGCCTGGGGTACATACTCAGAGAGCTCATCCATGTCTCTTTTCATGTAGTCCAGGGAGGTACATCTCAGGTCATTCACACCAGCATGGACAATGAGTGCATCATATTTCTGCTTGCTTTGGGGTGACCTGCATACTTGTGTTATGTGGCATATTGTGGCAGCCTACAGGCAGCTTACTGTACCCTTTCCCTTGTTCAGTCTTGTGAGTGGGACAGCAGTGTGTCTGCCTATACAGGCACCTAACTGTAGCAGGCATGTTGTTTCTCCTTCTGACCTGTGACTGTTTGGCACACCAGCTTTGTGTGCTATGAGTTGCATGTGCTATGTTTGGAGGTTGTGGTTGCTTGGGATCTGCTTTGGAGGCTTCTGTTGGTGTGGTGTGTTTGTAATTAGGGCCTCCGGGAATGTTTTTCTGTGTTTATGTGTTCGGTTTACAGTTGTGATAGCTCTATGTGGGTCTGGGTTTGTGGTGGATGTGGTTACCTTCTCCTCCTGACTAGTTTTGACAGTGCTGAGTTGGGGGAGCTCAGCCTCCGGTTTGGATACATGGCTGCATCTCTCACATATATTTGTATTTATTGGGGGGAGTTGTGGGTTGTCTGTGTACTTGGGCCAGGTGTCACATTGCCTCTGGATTCACAGATTCTAGTTGTTGTGGCTGGCCTTAGTGGATTGTATGTGTGGACATATTTTATTGCCATACTACTGATCAGTGATTACTTCCCTTTTTATGTTTGCTCTATCATGTAGTAGCTTCCTCATTCTCTTGCATGGTTTGGTAATGGCTGGAGTCCAGCATGCCAGATGCCTGCGTGTATGGCATTGTGTCTTGTTGTTATTTGTGATTGCATACTCCAAGCATTCCTGGCTGTGTTCATGGAATGCCTGTATAACATGTTCTGTGGTGTGTTCCATATTCTGCACTTGCACAGGGCCTTTCGTGGATTCCACATCGGTTTGGAGGGGTGAAACCTATGCTTTACACATGTTTTTCACTGTGGTATTCTGGCCAGGGACTGTAGTCAGGATGTGTATATCCAGTGTGATTACTCTATGGTCTGGTACCAGTGAGGGATACACTTCTCATCTTGCCATCCAGTACAAATGTTGCTGATTATCACATCCAGTATGCTTACCCCTTTTGTGGGAGTGGTACATTGTTCCTGGGCATTTTGGTTTATGGATTCTGGGAACTTTTCTCCTACTCTGCTTGTGCTAGTATAATGCTCCCAGTGTATGTCTGGGTATTTTCAGTCAAGCAATATAATGTGGTTTGGGGGGATTGATATATTCATGTATTCCAACATAGGCCAGGTGCAGTTCCTGGTATTAGGACAGTAGTCTGCAGCAGGCTATATACTGGGAGGCGGTTTTAGCCATTGATATTTGACCATGGCTAATCCATGCTGCTTCTTGTTGTGGTACCAACATGGGGGTGTGGTTATCCTTCACATTTATTGCTAGTCACCCTCCTTTTGTAGCTTGTTCCATGTTTTGCGGCTGTACAGCACAGTATGAGGTGTAACCTGGTAGTGTTAGGGTGCTGATGTGAGCCTTGACCCAGTTTTCTATTACAGGACTGATATCTACATTCTCCATACTGTGTGTGTTTACACTGCACACATCTTGCTGTTTAGACTTCTGGCATTGGGTAGCATTACATCTAGGTTCCTATCCCTTGTGGTACCTATGAAGGTGGGTTTGTGTTTTGAGACTTACCTATTCAGGGCATGCTGTTAGTACTGAAAGCCTTTGCCAGTATCCATGGGGCCTGGACTGATAGGTGCACTCCACCCCTAGCAGGTGGTGCATCATGTCATGCTCCGCATGTCTTCCCAGGCTGAAACACAGTGGCTCCCCTTTGACTGACTGCATTACTTCAGCCAGTTATTGCAATTGATCATCCCATCATCATTTTGTGGCTTCATGCTTGGTGAGGGTGGATGTTAGTCAGGGTCCTCAGGTGTGCATATCGTACATGGTGTTACGTTACTTAACACATGGCATTCATGCCTCAGGTGATGCTGCAGGGCTGCCTCTTTTGGATGCGCATATTACACTCCCTGTACATGTTTGTGAGCAGGTCATGTCATTTTAGGCATCCCTGTTATTATTTGAGTGAGTCAGAGGGGGTATCATTCCCAGGGTTCCTACTGAGCCAGATATGTGCTATGTGTTGCCTCTTTGCCAAGGCCAGGGCATACTGGGCATGCCTCCTTCTGCCTACTGGGGCAGGCTCAGTTTGTTCCTCCTCCGAGTCACGCTCTGCCTGTGATGGCCTTGGCAATGGTGGGGGGCTGTTTGGCCCAGCCCTATCCTGGTCCTGCTGCAGCTGTTTTCGCAAGATCATATTATGTAGCATAGCACATACCATGACAATTTGGGTACATGTAGTTGGTGAGTACTGCAAGGCTCCACCAGATGTGTCCAGACACCGGAACCATGACTTGAGCAGCCCAAACACATGCTCTATTACATTACGTGTTTGTGCATGTGCCTCATTATGGCGTTCCTGTTCAGATGTGTGTGCGTTTCTGATGGGTGTCATCAGCCACGGCTCCAGTGCATAACCTGCATCCCCCACTAGGTGTCCGTGTGGGATGTCCCCATTGGCAAATGTCTGGTACAGCTGCGTCAAATACCAGATGTGGGAATCATGGTAGCTCCCAGGGCAGCCAGCACACACATTCATTATTATGCCCTGGGCATCACACACGACTTGGCAGTTGATGGAGGGGAAGCCCTTGCAGTTAATGTAGGCCCTATCCCGCTCACCGGCTGGTGCTTTGATGCATATGTGCGTGCAGTCTATTGCACCCACTACCTCAGGGTATTCTGCTATTTGCTGGAAGAGATGCATATTGCTGGCCAATACCTCACGGGCATTGGGGAAATATACATGATCACCGACATGTGCTGACATGGCATCCAGGAACTGGTGCAGTACCCTGGAGGCTGATGCCTGTGATATCTCCATCATATCACCAGTTGGTCTTTGGAAGGTACCTGTTGCTAGTATTCTTAGGCCAACACATACCTTGGTTTCCACTGGGATGGGTTCCCCTCTGTTGGTTCTGTGTGTGAGGCGTGGCCTGCACAGCTCAACTATTTGCTGCAGGAGCTCTCTGTCCACTCTATAGCACTCTACTATCTCCAGCTCATGTAACCCATGGTAGGTGACCCTGGGCCTGTACACTCTTCTCCGTCTCCTCACTGTGGGTTGTCTGGCACCATCTGCATTGTCACCACCCTCAGCAAGTCGCCTATGTCTCATTATGACAGCTATGGCAGACCCTAACATTTCTGCTCTGAGTTCAGCTTTTTTCAGTTTTCACTTCTAATGGCTTACTCCTGTCTTGCAATGTCTCTTGAGAGAAACATACTGCACTGCTGTTTGCAGTGTTTTAAGTGCTGGGCTGGGCTACTATTCTGCTTGAGTAATTGCCTGCTTCTAATTGTTTTCACCTGCTAGCTCCAGCAGTATTCCCTGCTAGCTTCCTAATAATTATGTTGCTTCCTTTTTCCTTTCTGTTTCCTCAGGGGGGAGCAGCGTGCATATCAGCAGAAACGCGCTCACAGTGGCTTACATGCGCGCACACATGCTTACACGGTTCAGGATCTGCCTATTCGGGTTCAAACACGCGCACACCAGTGCAAACAGTGTTACAGGTCTGCCAACAGGCTCCTACATGCTCAGTCTGGCCTACACGCACGCACACTGCCCTACTCACTCTTCATGGCGCGCACACGTGTGCATGCACGCCCAGCATGAAACTTTGGTGTAAGTAACAGTGTACACCTTCCATTTCTTGACTTTCCCATGCTTATCTTGTGGCACTCCTCTTTCCCTGATCTGTGTCTGTCATCTGTCAAGTTACACTGACCTCCAATGAACTGCATTTCTTTCTACCATTCCCTCCTGTGATGTCACCTATCTCCTACTCTATTCCTCCGCCTTATGTATCTCTTACACTACTCAGACTGTGCTCATTTGCTATGTGACTGTGGGATTCAGTATCCTAATCCTCATTTACATGAGATTGCCTACTAGTGCTTAGTTACATGTCTTAGACTCAGCTTCCCCCCTTAGCAGCCACTACACGGTGGCCATGTTGTTTTTGGTCTGCTGGTCCCTGCATTATCATTCCATGTATTGCATGAAACCCACATCTGTGGGTTTATAACCTTCATTTATGTTTTATACAGCAGCCCGTTTGCACGGGCTGTGCTGCTTAAACATCTGGGCAATGTAAAAATAAATATATATTTAATATTTTTGCATCGGGTTATCTTGCCAATGGCCACATATTTGGCCATTGGCATGTTGCCTGAGTCATATGCATCCTTTTTTTGGAGCTGACATGGCTCCATTTTGGAATTTGCAGAAACGTACTCAGTTGTCAACTGAGTACATTTCTGCAGCTAAAACGTCTCTTACACGGACTGGTTTCTGCTTCGTGGATCGCTAATATACCTCATTTGCATACCTTTCGGCTGCAAGTGAGGTATTTTGCATATCCACGCCCAGTCCGTGTAAGAGACGTTTTAGCTGGTCTCTTACACGGAGTTTCGGGCTGTTCCTGGATCGCAAGGCTTTCATGGAGTGTCACACATCTCTTACACTCCGTGCAAGGCTTCGTGAATCCTGCCCAGTGTTTTATTTACTGGTGATGTTCACATCACATAAATTATAACAGATTGTATAAAGTAAATTATAAATGTAGACCAATCTGGTATTTTTAAATAATTCCACTTAATTTAATTAATTTTTTTATTAATTAAGGGGAGTGGTATTGTGACCATGTGTTACTGTGTATCTATTTAAGTATGTTACTGCTTTTCGATTGTGTTTCTGATGAAGTTTGAGGCTTAAGGCCGACAAAAGCGCTTAAACAATAAACTGGTCGCTGTGGATTTATCGTTTCTGTTTCTTGCTTCCATTCATCTGGCTAGTAGTACTACTCTTAGGCCTTCCACCCTTTACCCTCTTAGCTCTCTTTGGCCTCTCTCCCTCAGTTTCCAACAAATATAGATGGACAATTTCCTATGCTTTCTCCTGCCATTCTGGTTAATATGGGCATCCTGAGACAGTGCAGCAACTGCCTCATGTACATGGAAAACCTTCTAATACTACCACCTAGGAACACAATTTGTGAGAGATGCAATTACATTAAGAACCTAGAGTCAATGCTCTCTCCCTTGCAAGCCAGTACATCTGGTACTGAGAAGGTTGTCAACACAAACACCAGCCACACCTGCACAACGCATACCCACATATGCGGAGGTCCTCAACAAAAACATACCCAAACAAAAGAGACCTCCGAGGCAAAAACACATGCAAACTCCACTGTCTACCACTACACACCACACATATTCCACAAAACTGTGTATCACAGCCATTAAAGCTTAAGCATAAACCCAAAATATTAGTCATGGGAGACTGCATTGTGAGGCACACAGATGTGCCCCTCACCAGGCTAGATAAGGAGAAAGTCGCTGTTAGTTTTTAGTCTGGTGCCAGAATCTACCATATCACCCATGCACTCAAGTTTCTCAACAACAGGTACTGTTATGACTCTGTGATAGTCCGTGTTGATGTGAATGGCTTGACACATCACCTCACAGGACTTTATAAAGAGATACATGATCAAACTCACTGAATATGTGTCCCAGGCAAGTATGTTCCTAGCCTTAAGAAGCATTCTACCTTCACCCAGGATGTTCAGTTCAAAGAGAAAATTTTTGACTTTAAAAATTGCTTAGTTTCTGGTGTCATTACAAGGGGATCCAGTACTTGACAGCCTGGGAAAACATGATTGACAAACCCCTATGCTTTGTCAGAGATGGTCTGCATCTGTCTCCCTTGGACTTCAGGCTCTTGACAAAGGCTCTTGCCTCCCCCATAGTGCCTTTTTTAGGCAATGCCATGAGGTCAAAACTACCAACATGAAAATTTCATCAAAACACAAATTAAAGGTCATGCTACTAAACATTAGGAGTATAAACATGAAACTACACTCATTACAAGCATTATTAACCCTGGAGGATGCTAACATTTGTTCAGTCACAGAAACCTGGTGCAAAGCTGCAGAAAGCACCCCAGTCATACCAGGTTGCTCATCCTATAATACATTCAGACCCCAAACCATGGGCAGTAAAGCAAAAGGAGGTTGAGTAGCAATATATATAAAAGCCATACACACCTCCAGGCTGGTCAAACAGTATAATACACAGGAGACACTCCAGGTGCAGTTAACCATTGACAGCACCCCTATTCAAATCATAGCTAGCTACAAGCCCCCACCTTTGAATCAAGATGTCCACTCCACCTATCTGGACCTCTTCAAATCTATCAAGATTCAATCCTTTATCCAGATCCTGGGCACCTTTACCTATCTAACCATAGATCGGAAGAACTACTCATACCAAAACATAAATGCCCAGAGATTCCTTGATTTTGTCAATGCAAAAGCCTTGGACCAGGTGGCTGACACCCTCACTAGAGGTAAAAATATATTGGACTTGGTATTAACCAACATGAGTAACCACTGCAACATCCCTACAGTGTCATCCTCCCTGGTAAGATCTGACCACAAAGAGGTCACTTCTGAAGTCACCATCTCCCCTGACTCCCCATAGATAGGGTCAAACAAAAACCTTCTCCAAAGCTGATTACAACCTCCTGAGGGAAGGTAAATACAGCTTCACAGCCCCTCCCCCTCCATAGGAATGGGCACATATGTCCAAACTTATACCAAAGTACTAAAGGATCATTTATATAGCTGCATGTAATCGGGTAAACCTGACTAGACAAAATCCTCCTCCGCAAAGAATAGTAAACCTGTATGGTGGACATCTGCAATAGATAAACTCTCAAATAAAAGGGAAAAAAATGCTGTCCAGGACCAAGAAGAAGCAGGTGCCTAATTGGAAGCAATATCTCCTTAGTCTGAACAAGCAAATAAGAGCACCAGTGAAATCCTCCAAAGCAAAGTTTGAGTCGAAACTGGCCACATCTACTAAAGACAATCACAAGGCATTCCTTGCATATGTCCGCAATCTCAAAGGAAGCACCCAGATCTGCTCAGAACTGGTAGTAAAGGACAGCACATACACAAATTATGTAGATATAACCAACCTGCTGGCAGACACATTCAGTGAAAACTTTACCCCTCTGTCCCCCCATCAGTAATCAGGACATCCCCAGCACCTGACCCCCTCCCCTTATCTCTAGGGAGAAAGTCATCATTGCTCTCATAAAGGCAAAAAATGTAGCCTCCATGGGACTCAATAACATCTAGGGCTGCATCCTACATGAACTCAGGCAGGAACTTGCAGCACCATTATGCATACTGTTCAACCAAAGCCTGAGTACAAGCTTCGTCACAGCCAAGTGGAGGACAGCCACTGTCATCCCTTTGCAAAAAGGTGGAGCATCCACCGATCCCCGGAAATTATAGACCCATCAGCCTAACTAGCCTGATCTGAAGAGCCATGCAGCAGATGATCATGGACCTCATTAACAAGGACAATGGGAACCTAAAAACACCCGATGCCACAAAGTTTGGTTTTATCAAGGGAAGGTCATGCCTGTTAAATTTGGTCGACTTCTTTGAGGCAGTCACCAAAGCCATGGAGAAGGGAAGATGGTGCATACCACCTACCTTGACCTGGCCAAAGCCTTCACTACTATTCCTCACTTGGTTATAATAGATAAACTCTATCAACTAGGCATCAATCCATATGTTACCAGTTGGGTAGCAAACTGGCTCACTGATAGAACCCACCTACTCAAAATATGGAAAGCCACATCAAGCAGTTGACCTGTAATGAGCAGTGTACCCCAATGATCAGTCTTGGTGCCTTTGTTGTTTGGGATATACTTTTCTGAGGTACAGGCCAAAACCAATGGAGTATGGCTGACCAAGTCTGCAGATGATTGCATGCTGGATTCTGTCTTCTATTTTCTTAGTGATATGGACATCCTCCAAGAGGGTCTCACCCAAACAAGTGACTGGTGCCAAGAAACATGGCCTCAAACTAAATGCCAAAAAGCTCATCATCATCCCCTTTGGGGAGAGTAATGTTCCCACAAATTATCACAATAATAACAAGGTCTTAAGCATGCAATCAGTCATGAAGGACATGTGCATCCAGGTAGATAGCAAACTGAATTTTGACCACCACATTGCCTCCATTGTATGGGAAGCTTTCTACATAGCCCACCTCTTTAATAAAAGTATTTCATCCAGGTACAAGGTGGTTATAACATCCCTGTATCCTTCCCTTATAAGACCCATTATTGAGTGCAATGTTCCTTTCAGCATGTAACTCACAAAGCATGTGCAGCAGCTGGAGAGACCACAGAGGTTCCTCACCAGGAGAATCCAGGTCCTCAAATATCTACCCTACACAGACAGGCTAAAGGCCCTGTCCCTCTACTCAGTCTCATACAGACTCCTCAGAGGTGACCTCTGTCTGGCATACAAAGCAATCTCAGACCCTGCCTTGATGGGGCTGCTGCATATCTACAATCAAACTCCACTCGAGTAACCCACATGGGCGACCTCAACCTCATCTGTGACATCAATAGAACTTATTGGTGGGACAAATTTGTGTCCCAGAGACTCTCCCTTCTGTGGAATAGACTCCCACTCCACGTCAAGCACAGTACCTCATTAACCCCTTTAAAGTGCAATCTGAATAACTGGATGGGGAACAGAAAATACACCCCTGAGACTCCACCTGTGTTCTTGCTGGACAGGGGCATTGGGTGGCGACTTGGACTAAATTCTTGGCTAGGATGGTACGGGCCTCAAGGCCAATAACCTAGTAACGTCCTATGATCTATCATCCTATATGGGCTTCCCAACAAGATTTAAGACAACCTTCCCCTACAAAACAACGGTTTCCATTCCATAAAATTGTTCAGCAATTTTCTATTATTATAGATGAGGATGGGTATTTTGGACCAGATAAATTTAATCCGGATAAGGATGATTCTGAATCTTCTTCTGATGGAGAAGATATCTCCACACATTTACACCTACTATAGCAAGTTCCTAACCATGCACATGACAGAGATGATGCAGCACCCACCACAATTAATGTGGCCCGCCCTTGGTCTGTAGTAGATTTTCAGACTATCTTAGATTCTCTTCTTCAATCAGAACAAACTCGGCCCAGTATGCTAGAATTTTAAAAGGCCATGTGCAGTTACAGAATCGTACTTTGAAGGATGTTAGGTCTGTAATGGATACTTCTATTAAATTCAGTTCCATCACAGTTATGGACTACTCATGACTATGATGCAGGATTCATTCAAGATGTCACACCTGTATCCATTACCTTAAAACCTAATGCCAGTTATTTCAGCTTTGCTACAACAAAGCATAGTTATTCCTACTAGAAGCCCTTGTAGTACACCTGTTTTACCAGTAAAGAAACCGGACAAATACACCTATAGATTTGTACAGGATCTTAGGGCTGTGAATGCATTAGTTAAGCAGTCTTTTCCTGTAGTACCAACACTTACCATCATCCTTAGTTTCATTCCACCCTCTGCCACCACCTTCTCAATTATAGATATTTCTTCAGCATTCTTCTCTATTGTAATATATTCCGATAGCCAATACTTGTTTGCATTGTGGGCATGGCCAAGATGCCAAGTAGTTGGCAGCATAAAAATTTTGCTCTGCTTCATTTCAGCTTTTCTAACAGGAATATTTAACTTTACAGCTAAGAAGCTATCTACATAAATATTTTTATTCAACAATAAATATGTTTTTGTTGAAATCAAGGAGAAAATTTAGTCTCTTAGGATTCTACTTAGCTTTTATCCTGTTGGATGTTTTTCAGTTAATTTCAATTATGAGTTACTCTAAAGCTTTTCCTCTGGAAAGTGTGATGAAGAAAGAACTGCAGTCACTTATTACTAGTATTAAAGACTCTTCAGTCAAAATGGACAAGTTGGAGAGAAGAAAAATGGATACTATAAAACAAGACAATAAGAAACAACTTCACTTACTTAATGAAATTATAAGAAATATTCAGATCAAATTTCATCTGTAGAAGAAACAATACATGATATAGATGAAAGGCTGTCTGAAAAGGAAAATCAAGTCAAATTTCTACTGAAAGAAAATACTTTTTTTTTCTTAGAGAAAGTAGAAGATTTGAAAAGTAGGCCCAGGAGAAATAATGCAAGAATATATAGAGTACCTGAGAAAAAAGAAGGTAACAGTATAATACATTTCCTGAATATCTGGTTACCAAAAACCTAAAACTTGCCAGAATCACTTTCATTCTGAATAGAGTGAGCTTATGGGACTCTCTCAAATACCTCTTCAATGAATAATGTATCTACACCAAGATCTATAATTGTTAAATTTCTCTCTACACAGGACAAGGACTTGGTATTAAAAACAGCCTGGTCTAACTCTCCAATAACTATAAATGGAAAAAAAGTATTAGATTTGACAATGAGTACACGTCTTCAGTGATTTCTAAGAGAAAAGGCCACATTCCTCTAATTAAAAATCTAAATAAGTCAAACATCAAGGTTCAACTTATCTTCCCTTCAGAAATCAAGATTTTTCTTTTGGAAGGTCAGAAATTATTTAATACACTTGATGAAGCCATGGACTTTGCTCTGAAAAATAAATCTTTAAAGAAACCAAAAGAAACGGATTTGTATCTAACAAGTTTTAAAAGACTAGCATTTAAAAATGGATGGGCAACTAATGGAAAAATAGTAAAACATTTAAAGAAAAGTAATTGTTGTTACCTCTGTTTCTTTTCTATGTAGATGTACTATGATATTGAAACAATACTTTAACAACTACTGAAGAATATCACATTTCTAAGGTAATACCTTTTTGTTTTTCTAAATACATTAAATAACAATATAAGTAGCAATAACATAAACAGTAATTCATAAGTTTATACATGTAGGTCAATGGTATATCATTAGGTTCTTTTAGTAATTATAAGTAAAATGCTATAAGGTAAATTGTTTTTTATTTTTACATTTTAATGAAAAAGATAAATACTCAAATATCATATTAATATACTCTTATGTTTTGGTTAATGGGCAGTGTTAATACTGACAAATGGTTCTTTATTATATTTTAAAGTCGAAGTCTGAGTGTATTTATCATGGGAGCGCTACAAAATCCTGAAAGCCCAAAGTCCTGAAACCCAAAATCCTGAGACCAAAATCTTGAAAATTCAAAATACGGAAAACTCAAAATACTGAATTTCATAATATGTAAAACACACTGTATACTAACACTTACTATATTCCAGCACAAGTACATACAGAAACAAATAAAAGACAAACCATTTTACACTTCTCCAAGTATAAGCAGGGGGAGCAAGACCCCCTGCACCCCCCATGTAGGGGGATGTGCCCTCCAAACCGACTATATCACCTCTGTGATCGCCCTTAGTGTAGAAAAGTGCAATCTCAGAATTGATATATTTAAGTAGCAGGGGGTGTGGGGGGCATGGGGGTTACAGGAGAACTTGCCTCCCTGCTTATAGTTAAAGGGTACTATGTTTCTGTATATACTTGTGCTAGAATATAGTAAGTTATGGTATCCTGTGTGTTTTCAGTATTATGAGATTCAGTATTTTGAGTTTTCAGTGTTTTGAACTTTCAAGATTTTGGTCTCAGGATTTTGGGCTTTCAGGATTTGGTAGTGCTCCCATTTATCATATATAATGATGATACACATTGTATAAATTCAGAGTGGTGTTTGTATTTATTTATGTATTTGTTTGTTTATTTATTTTGGGAGAGGTTGCTAGTTATTGTGTATTGATTTGATATTAATAGTGGGAGAGGGATGCATACTCTTGCACAGATAAACACTATTGTTTGGTATGCAATTTGTTCATAATTTTCAGCAGCCTGCTTGCAAAATTTGTTAAATGCAGTTGCATTGTTAAAAGTTTCAGCTTGCCTGTATCAGTAGCAAACTTTTTATAGCTTTAGACAAACTCTGTAAACTGCATTTCCTGCTCAATTTTTTTTTCCTTCTCATACATTTTTCCTCTGCTCTGGAGAAAATCACTAGCTATATTCTTAATGGGAAAAGGTTCATTGAGACTTTGTGAGTGCACAGAAGCAACAGGAAGTCTGAGCTGAACTTTGAACCTCCAGGAAATGCATTGCATGAATGTTGAAATGGAGATATGAAGAGAAGAAGCCAGAGAAGGTGATAATACATTGCTTATGCAAGTCTATGTTATTATTTTGAATGCAGGAGATATTATTTTTTTAGGAGATATGAGTAGTTTTGCTTCTTATTTTATAATAGCACAATGCAGTTTTGACTATATGTATTGTATATTAGTCCATGTGAAAATGTTTTTTTTTTGTAAGTTGATCTTAAATACATTTATAGTAGGGATTCTTTAGAATTACAGTACAAGAGTAGCAACAAAACTGTTCTCAATGCATTTCCAAAATATTATGAATAAAAGTTTCAGTATCTATTAGACATACTTCCCAACATGAAACATTCCTTCTGACAGGATGTACTTGACAGTGAAGTCACATAAATTGTCTACAAGCAAAAGCACCAAACATGCATTTATTACACACAGACATTTTGGTGCCGACAATATCAGCTTTGATATTGTCGGCCTTCGACAGTGTGAAGTGGACCCGTGTGCACATATACCAACTGACTATGACAAGGGTATCCCATTGTTTCCAGTCCCTGTAACAGAAGCTGATATGGGGGCTGTTTTTTTTTCGGCAACAGTAATACATAGAGACAGAACATAAGCATGGCATAATGTTACATCATTCAGTAAAACTGTTGCACTAAAACTGTTGGTAACTGTCATAGGCCATAATTGCTATGCTAAAAATAGAACTATGGAAGTTGGGTAAAGTAAATGCAACATTACTAGAAGAATGTACAGTTGGTCAGCAGTAAAAGACATGATCATATTGATAGACTATTATTTTATTTGTGGCAATTTGCTTATCCCTGGCTACCAGCCAACTGATTAGGGTGTTGTTACACTGGTAGAGTTCTTCCAACCCTCCAACATGTAAATGCTTTTCCTAATGGTAAAATTCTTAATGCACGAGATACACAGACTGTGAAAAAACCCATTGGAAAAGTTGATGCATCATGGATTTATCACCATGACTTAGAACAAACCACTTTCTCACATGGATCTTGGTGATGACATAATGTCTGGGGCAGGAATAGTCGCTGCCTATGGAGCTATTAAATCAATCGGGGAAATGAGGAAACTCTCTAAGTGACTGGAAGCATTGTGTAATGCCACATTCAAAGTGATAAGTTTAATCAACGTACAGATGTGTGCCTTGCGTGCTGTAATACCACAAAATAGAATGGCACTTGATTTCATACTTGTGCCTAAAGGGTGTACATGAGAGCTCGTGCACAGGAATGCTGTTTATTTATTCCTGATAATGAACATGCTATACACAGTCATCTGGAGATTATTCAAAAGGTTGTTGAATTATCAAACACTAAGGAAGTGGATAATTCACAATGCACATGGTAAACCAATTTGTTTTCAGGATGGGGAGAAAGCCTTTTGAAGTGTATCATGCTCATTATTGTATTATTATATCTGTATTTTTGCTTTTATTCCTATGCAAAGCATTAATAACTAAATTAATCACATCCCACTCTAATTCGATGTTGCAGAATCTATATGTTGAACACTTTGAAATTATATCAGTTGCAGAATGTTATCAATGAAAGTCAAAATGAAGAAGTGGAGTTTAAGGATTTAAGGAAAATGTATGATAATATATTTAAAGATTAACAATAGAAACATAAAGGCACAATGCTTCCTAAGCATCATATGAGAGATTGTAAAGGGTTAACTTCATAAGTAAGCAAAACCGGAAGATGAACCTGTAAGTGAAACCGAAAGATTTGAGCGTGTGAATGATATATTTCATTGAACAAACAAATTAGCTAGAACATGTGAACATAACAAATGTTTCTAACATTATGCCTGAGGCAGCATTCTTTCTGTTTTGTCATGAGAAGAGTTTTAACTTGCAACAGGATTAATGCTGAGTTGAAAAACGTCTATATTGTTGGTGATCTTTTTCTGTCAACTGACATATTTTACATTTGATATTTAGTACTAGTCTAATGAATAACAGCATTAAAAATCATAGTAGTAAGCACGTTTCTACTGGTTGCTAACAGTGATATGATTCATAAAGTTTGTTATTCTAACTGATATTCTTTATAAAAGATTCTGCATTAATGTACTCAGGAAGAGATCTTTGATTTTGCTTCTGTCTCCCACACATGTGTTTAAATAAATAAATAATTAAACTCTGCAAAGACTGAAGTTGCTTATTTATAGTGAATGTACCATAACATGGTGTAAGTGATTTCAGTCCTTTAACTCTTAAGGTCATGCATAGAGACATGACAGATTTTGAAACTCCTGTATCTAGTGCAGTCAAGACTTTGTTTGTGGGTCAAAGTCCATCATCAACAGAAATGATACCCGTATATAAGGAAATTATAATAGACTTTAATTATAAACAAAATAGCTGGTGTCATTCTGGGGTGGGTGTAAAATGTGACATCTTAAGTTGAAATGATGACCAGACTTACTTGCTTTACAATAGATATCCTGCATCTTTTGTGACATAGCTTCCACATACTGGTTATCTTCTGTATATCTCTAAGGAAAAAAAACATATCGCCATACCCAGGTCCTTTCCCAATTGTTGTGGTTATACTCATAGTCAGAAGCTTAAATAATAAGCTGCCTGATCTGGTGGTTCTTCGATAAGTTGAACACACCCATATTTGTACAGTAAGAGAGATGTGGTATTGGCGTAAAGCTATCACTTTCTCCATACCAAGAATCAGCAACTATTATACTCGAAGACTCACATGTAGCTGTGCCGGTGAATTTGTGTTTGTCATCGACCCAATTATCTCCAGACAGAGTCTCTATGACTCTCAACAGTGCTTATTGCAGTCTGAATAACTCTAAATGTAAAATGCCACTTCATATACTGCTGCAGACTGATTTCCATGGCCCTGATAAATATTAGCTGACTTGCCCATAAATTAAAGTACATTTATAACAGGAGATTTCACTTATATAGCTATAAAATAGCAAACATACACCACTAAAGGTAAGAATACTCATTAGTTCCATTAATTAATAAATACAAACTCACTGGAACAAATCTAAACTAGATCTTAATCTAATATTCAGGATCCTGTCATAACAAAAAAAAATCTTCTGTACCCCCAGCTATCATATTTACATTACTGGTCAAGTCTGATCACAAAGTTACAGTTGTTTTCTCTATTAAAACAAAACTCCTAATGTTCAAACAGTTCAGAGGTTATGGACTTTAAAAAGTTAAACCTCTTAAAACTACAGAATAAGGATTTGTAATTCCACTGTTGCAATACCTTTGCCCCAGACGTCCATAGCTTGCATTTATAACTGAGAGCTTTACTGACATTTACTAAAGTTTATAGACTAACCAGTTAACAAATGTCAAATAAACTAATAAATAAAATAAACAAGCAGTCTGCGGTAGGAACAAATATAATAAGGAATTAAAAAAAAAAGATCTTTAAGGTCTACCCATTTAAACAAACTCAATAAAAGAAGAAAAAAAGAACATTACCAAATGTGTAGAACAGATTGCAATCTGCACACTTAAAGTACTCGGTCAAGAAAATCAGTAAAGAGCTAAAAATCACATTGGAAAGGTCAATGCTAAAGTCAGAACTGAAAATAGCGACAGAGAGCAAGCATAATTACAAATCATTCTTCAACTATGTCATCAAACTAAAAAAACAGCACACAAGAATGCTCTGAGCTAATATACAGCTGCAAAACCCACTCTGATGCAAAGGACATAGGCAATATATTACCAGATAAATTAAACAATGGTTTTAAAAAAAACAATAATGACAGAAATTCGAGAAATCGCGGATTCTCAACTTTATACAAAGATTGCTATAGATCATTGACTCACATTTGTTCCACCATGGGTTTGACCAAATTAACAATTTATACATGGACAATGGTCTCAAATTAAATGTGGAAAATAATAACATAATTCCTTGTGATAAACAAAACATTTTTTACATACCACATAGGTGACAAATCCCACCAACCAGACACTGTTTTAAGTAATCTCAGCACTCTTGTTGATAATTCCTTATCATTTGGCTATCATATAGGAGCTTGCCATGCCTTCTATCTAGTTCATCTGGTCCATCTAGATTCCAAAGGCATCTCCACTAGATAGAATAAAGTTTTATTCTTCTTTACCCATATTTCTTTGAACATTTATTGAACATAATGTGCCTTTTGGCAAGTATTTATTTAAATATATCACTCAGCTTAAGAGACCTCAGAGATTTATAACTAAAAAGATCAGCATCCTCAAAAATTGTATCTACCAGGACAGATTGGCAACCCACTCTCCCTGTACTCAGTCCCATATAGATTTGTCTGAGCCACAAAAGATCCAACCCATTTTGACCTCTTATTCCTTCACTGAAGAAATGGTACTTCAAATATCCAGTTAAAGGGACTGAGCCTTCATCAGCAGATAAATTAGACATGTTCATAGGTTCATAGGTAGGTACTAGGCTATCTGCCCAAGGGCATTTATAAGCCTAGCCAGTGTGTGTCGGCTTTCACTGCCCCATTGATTAATTAACTGATCCTCTGTCAAGCAGAGCCAATGAAGTGATCCCAGGGGTGTATTTTCTGTTACCCATCCACTCGTCAAGGTTTCTCTTGAAGAGTGTTAGTGAGGGGCTCTGCCTAATGTAGTTTGGAATTTCATTCCAAAGCATGGGGAGTCTCTGTGACAGGAATCTATCCCTCCAGCATGTTCTTTTTATTGTTGTGGTGAGGTTTAGCTCACTAGAGCACGTGGCTCATAGTGACTTGGATTTCTTCAGGTGGAGCATGTCCATCAATTCTGAGTTGGACATGGCTTTGTAAGTCAGGCAGAGATCACCTCTGAGTAAAAGACATGCCAATGAGCACAACTCAAGTTTTTTTCAGTCGGGCTGCATAGGACATATGCTTGAGCCCAGTAATCCTCTTGGTGAGGTACTTTTGTGGTCTTTCCAGCTGTTGGAAGTGTCTTGTGAGGTACATCCCAAATAGGGCATTGTACTCTATGATGGGTCTGATGAGTGATGAGTAGAGGGGCACTATAACCTCTTTATTTCTAGATGTGAACCCTTTAGTAATTAGATAGACCACATAGAAGTATTTTCTAACTACTTTGGCAATATGATTGTCAAAGGAGAGATTACTATCTGCCTGGGTCCCCAGATCTCTTATTACCTCTTCTGTATTAAGGGAGCTGCCACCTATGTGGTAATTCATGTGTGTTTTGTTTTTTCCAAATAGGTTCATAGGTTCATAGGTAGGTAATAGACTATCAGCCCTGGGGCCTATACAAGCCCAGCCAAAAACGTACCCTGGCTTTTGCCACCCAAGAAAATTATATTCATGTGCCACTGTCGAGCAGAGCCACACAGGTGATCCCCGGGGTGAATTTCCTATTTCCCATCCAATCATCAAGATTTTTCTTGAAGAGTGCTAATGAGGAGCTTTGTTTGATATAGATAGGTAGTTTATTCCAGAGTATGGGACGTCTCTGTGACAGGAATCTATCCCTCCGGCATGTTCTGTTTATTGTGGTGACAAGGTTTAGGACCCTAGAGCGTGTAGCTCGGAGGGACTGGGATTTCTTTAAGTGGAGCATGTCCAACAGCTCTGGGTTTGACATAGCTGTGTATGTTAGTCAGAGATCACCTCTGAGTAGGCCGTATGCGACGGAGTAAAGCTGGAGTTTTTTGAGACGGTCTGCATAGGGCATCTGTTTGAGGCCAGTAATCCTCTTTGTGAGGTATTTCTGTGGCCTTTCCAGTTGTTGTAGATGTCTTGTGAGGTATATACCAAAAGAGGCGTTGTACTCTATAATGGGTCTAATGAGTGATGAGTAGAGGGGAACAATGACCTCTTTTTTTCTGGATGAGAAACCTTTTGTGATGAGGTGTGCCACATAGAAGGAGTTCCTGACTACTGTGGTGATGTGATTATCAAAGGAGAGACTACTGTCCACTTGTGTCCCAACGTCTCTTATCACACTTTTGGTGTTAAGTATACAACCGACTATGTTGTAATTCATGGGTGCAGAGTTTTTACCAAAGGGGATGACAATGCACTTTTTGCATTGAGCTTGAGGACATGGCTTTGACACCAGGCATCTGTCTCAGTGAAGCCCTTTTGTAGGATGTCCACATCGTTAGGAGTTTTGATTATGGCTCCTAGTTTGCAGTCATCTGTGAACTTCCTTAGCCAAAGACCTTCTGTGTTAGCCTGTACTTCAGAGAAGTAGATACCAAACAGGAGAGGACCCAGGACTGAACCCTGTAGTACTCCACGTGTCACTGGTCTGAAGTCAGATTTGGAGTCTGCTACTTTCACAGTGTGGGTTATGTCAGTGAGCCAGTTGGCAACCCATCTTGTGACATAGGGATTTATACCTAGCTTACTGCATTTATCTATAATTCCAGAGTGGGGGATGGTGTCGAAAGCCTTGGCAAGATCTAGATAGGCTGTGTGAACCATCTTACCCTTGTCTATGGCTTTGCTGACTGCTTCAAAGAAGTCTATCAGGTTTAGGAGACATGATCAGCCTTTTACAAACCTGAACTGGGTGGGGTCCAGCGTTTGGAGATTACCAATGTCTTTGTTTATAAGTTCCATGATGATACGTTCCATGGCCTTGCAGACCAGGCTCATCAGGCTAATGTGGCGGTAGTTCCCGGGGTCCATGGTGGCTCCCCCCTTGTGGAGTGGGATAACCATTGCTGTGTGCCATTCAGCAGGCACAAAGCCTGAGGTGAGGCTATGATTGAACATGGTACTTAGGTGGGGTGCCAGTTCGTTCTGTAGTTCGTGTAGAACGCAGCCTGGGATGTTGTCTGGTCCCATGGATGCTGTGTTCTTGGCTTTGGAGAGTGTGGTTTTTACTTGCACAGCCATGATTACAGGAACTTTGCATTCATCTGGTATAGAGATGGGCTCTTAAGGTGGTGGTGAGAGGGGGTAAAGTTAGCACTGAACCTATCTGCCAGGATGTTGGCAATATCAGTTGGGTCTGTATATTTAGTGCCATTGTGCTGTAACTCAGAGCAGATCTGAGTGTTGCCATTGAGATTCTTGACATAGCTATAGAATGCTTTGTGGTTGTCTTTAGAACCAGTGGCGATTTTGTTTTTGTAACTAGCTTTGGAGGATTTTATCAGGGATTTCAGCTTCTTACTGAGGCTGACCAGGGAGCTCCTCCACTCATGGGATTTTACTCTCTTTTGTAAGAGTTTCTTCCTTCTGTTGTACAGTTTATTTATGGCAGCAGACCACCAGATTGGCTTCCTTTTTTTGGAGGATAGCGTCTTGGTTCTGTTTGGGATAGCACGATCCATGCACTCATGTAAGTGCTTATAAAGTGCAATTGTATAGAATTCAGTAGTCGTAACTGTATTGTCTTTCTGCATGGGTGTCATGAAGTTCACCACTTCTGTCTTAAGAAGCATGAAGTTGGCTTTGGAGAAATGTTTTACCATGGATTCCTTAATGGGGGGTGGGGGCTGGATGTGGATATCTAGGGTAATTTGCTTATGGTCGGATCGGACCAATGAGGCATTAACTACAGGTGTGGAACACCGGTCACTCATGTTGGTAATGACTAGATCTAGGCTATTGGTGCCCTTGGTGGGGGTGTGGATAAGTTGATCCAGGGCATTGTAGTTTATGAATTCCAGAAAGCGTTGAGTGAAGGAGTTGGTACATGAGTAGTTTTCCCTGTTAATGGTAGGGTAGTTGAAATCGCCCATTATTAGTGTGCTTGGTTGAACCCTAATATTTTCCAATACATTAAGGAAAGAGGAGTGGGAATCCTGGGGCATGGTGGGTGATCTGTAGCAAGCTACAATTTGGATAGCAATTTTGCCCAGAGTTAGTTGCACTTGGATAACCTCAGATGTATTATGCTGAGCAACTAGCCTGGAGGTGTGGATTTCCTTAATGAATATGGACACACCTCTGCCTTTGGTGTTCCAGTCCAGGTTACATGGCCAAAAAGTGTGGTATGAGTTATAGCCTGGTAGTGCAGGGGTGCTCTCTGGAGCCTTGAACCAGGTCTCAGTCACTGCACAGATATCGATGTTCTCCATTTTAAGGAGTGCCTCGAGTGAGTGCATTTTGAGATTTAGACTTCTAGCATTGAGTAGCATCACCCTCAGTTTTGCTTGCCTGTTCCTGTTATGGTGGTGAATTTGTCATTTGAACCTTGCCTAAAAAATGCACTATAGGGGCGGCAAGAACCTTAGCCAGTATCCGAATCCCAGGGGTGACAGGTGCAGGCCATCTCTGGCAAAGCATCGTGGTCTGTTGACCATGTCATCCCAGGCAGACAGATACTGGATCCCTTTAGAATGGCACCAGAAGCTTAGCCAATTGTTGAAGTCAATCATTTTGTCCTTGTACTGTGGCATCATTCTGGGTGATGGCAGAATGCTACTCAGGGCTAGGGTCATACCTGCCTGGGCTACAAGATCAGAGAGCTCTTCCATGTCTCTTTTCATGTAGTCCAGGGAGGTACATCTCAGGTCATTCACACCAACATGGACAATGACAGAGTCATATTTGTACTTGTTGTGGAGTGACCTGAGTCCGTGGGTTATGTGGCAGATCCTGGCACCCGACAGGCAGCTGACAGTAACCTTCTCCTTGTTTAGCCTGGTGAGTGGGACATCAGTGTGCCTGACTATAGAGTCACCTATGACTAGTTTGTTGGGTACGTTCTTTTGCCTTATTGGCTGTGGTTGAGTGGCACACTGAGTCTGCGGGCTATGTGTCATTTGGGTTGTGTTGGAGGTTGCTTGCATTTCTGCTTTGGAGGTCTCTGTTGCTTGAGCAGATTATTATTGAGAGCCTCTGTGAATGTTTTTGTGTTTCTATGTGTGGATTTTGGTGGTGTAGATTTAGTGAGACTATGTGATGAGTGTGGTGTGGTACAAGTATTTACCTTCTCCTCTTGACTGTCAAGTTCAGTCTTGATTGGAGAGAGCTTTACCTCCAGTTTGGCTAGATAAGTGCATCTCTCACAGGTTGTAGTGTTGGGTGGTAGGAGGAGAGGGTTGTCTGTGTACATGAGGCAATTTCTACATTGCCCCAAGATGCCCAGATTCATCAGATAGAGGAGATAACACTGTGAGCTGATCCTTGGACATGCCTGAATAAAAAACTATTTTCCTCTAGATAATTGAGGAAAGTGAGTACAAGAGCTGTTTTTCTCTAAGCTAGTGAGGAAAGTAAGTACCAAAACTGTTTTCCTGTAGGTAATGAGGAAGGTTGAGTGCTGTAGTAATTAGTAGGTTATTTAGTGCTTACAAGTTCTGAACAAGTGCTGATCACGAATAAGCAAATTCAAGTGCTAAAACTAAGAATCTGTATCTGGACTAAACTAGTTACAGGAAAGGGGTGAAACAAGTGCAAATGTGGGCTTTTAAATCAGAAAGTTGAGAGAGATGGAAAAACTGCCCAAATTGCCAATAACTACAATTTCTGGGCCAGAACCACTCCTTATGTGGAAGATAGGTTACCTAGTACTTACCGCTCCCACTGATAAGCTAGAAGGCTTCCCTCCAACACAGAAAGCTTGAGGGGGGCTCAGAAGCTTACATACAGTCCTGGATACAGCAAATTTGAATCTGGACTACACTAGTTACAGGAAAGGTATATTTCTTTATTTTTATATGTGTATTTATATATATATAAATATATATATATATATATACAGAAAAGTAGCTAAAACAGCAGTAAAAAACAATTCCAATGCATTGCAAGCTAGCACACTTGAGTATGTAGCAATGTTAGACCAAACAGTTTAAAAAATGCAGTTAAATTAAAAATGACTAAAAGCAAGTGCAGAAGGAGTCTATTAGGTAGAATGAGGTAAAGAGATGGGCCTGGGGGGAGTGTCCCAGATCAAATCTACAACTTCAAACCTGGTGTCAGAGTCATGGCCTCAAGCTAAATGCCAAAAAAATGCATAGTCATCCCAGAGTGCTCTTCAAACAGGGTTGCCAGACATCCCTATTTGGGTGGGACTGTCCCGAGATCAGCAGCCTGATCCCGAGTCCCGCCCTGCCGGTTTAAATCCCGGCCAGCCTCCGCTTTGTTTGTTTTTTTTTTTTTTGATTGTCCTGTATACCTGGCATACGGGCCAATCAAAAATTGCTAAACACAGAGCTTCCTGTGTTCCGCATTAAACACGAGAAGCTCCGTGTTTAGTGATTTTTGATTGGCCCATATGCAATGCATTAAACACGAGAAGCTCCGTGTTTAGTGCAGAGCTACTGAGTGAGCTCAGTTCTTTAATGTGAAACTGTGTTCCGCATTAAAGACCTTCCCCGGGATTCATGAAGTTCGGCGCAAGGCCGGTGTAAGGCTTGCGCCGGCAGTGCAGTGTATAATCGGTGTAGCAGCGCCATATGCATAGTAATGAGTGCGCGCCGCAACCACAGACACGTGCAGAGGGCACGTGAGTGAACCCAAGTAGGATGCGCCCGTAGGCGTGGTCAAGCCGGCAGGCGATGAGCAACCTAAAGTGCTGACTGTCACAGGCCGCCTGCAATAGTAACCGCACCAGCCAGGGTCCATGGATAATGAAACGTACGCAGAGTATGCAACATAGTACCCGTTCACACAAAATGGAGAACCAAACATTAACCCACGAAGTCCAAATTGTACCCGTCCAAGGAACAAAAGATACGCGTAATACCGTGTCCGTCACGCAATGCACTGTCAGTGGGCATACCCAGTGAAGGTGTACCGCAGCATGTCAGCGCACCGCACCTACACACAAGTAGCTACATGGGCATGGTCACCAGCAGTAGTGAGAGTACACAGCCGGGTAGCCGTGTCAATATAACAACAAGAAGGAAACCAGATACCCTAAACACAGACAAACATGTGCATAGCAACATTTACTACACACAGCAATGTGCCCGTCGCATACACATAGGACGGCGTATGCCTAAGCGTAATATCCAGAAGCAGAACCCATGCATGCAAATGTAATACACAACAGCCTCGTCATAGCATGTAACCCGCACCCATGTACGACCGTGCACCCAACCCAGCTAGCAGCCTTGTGCAGCTGCACACCTACACACAATGGGTATACCTGAAATGTAGTAAGAAGTATTGTCTAGGCAGTGCCACGCGGGCAAATATGTACCCCACATGTTAACATCCCACCTCAGGTACAGATATCCAAATGGCTGCATGTGAATGTGTCGGCAGAATGTGTACATCCCGCATGTGGTATGGACCTGTCGAAACCCCATAGGCGTGCACACGCCACAGTGCCCATAACTGTACACATCTGGACAAGGCAGTATGTTCAGCCACCATACTGATGATTAGCTATGCAGACATGTCAAACACAACACATATGGCGGAACATCTGCCCACCAAGCAGGACGCCCCAACAGGGTGCCACATGCACAGAAGGTGAAGGTGGGACATCACACGTTGAGAATAGTGTTGCCAGATGGCCAAACACCCACGGCCAATGCAAAGGATGTAATAACATGTATATGCCTGGATGAATGGGTATGTCATAGCATGGGAATAGGCCAAGCTATCCAACATAATAGCCATGCGTACCAGATACAAACTGCCAGTAACATGCAGTAGTAATGCAGGAAGGCATACACGACTGTGGGAATAGCACAGGACATATGGCATGTGCCAAGTGTTGATGCATGACACAAATGTCCAGGATGGGGCTCCCTGCAAAGAGGAACATGTGCCAACCCCACCCCCCACAGATGTACCGGCAGTGGAAACACATCCCAAACACACACCAACACTACCGTCCATCCCACATTAGCAATGGAGGCTGGTCAAAGACCACCATGATGCATGCACAAACAGGGACACGTGTAACCCTTGCCCTAACAACCCCCCACAGGCCAACGAATAATAGTATGGACATATGCATGTAATGCTGTGAAGGATGTGTGGTAGTCCTCAGTATCACAGAGGTAGGTACACAGATACACTGTAATCAACCGTGATGTATGTGCACTGTACACAGCATACCTGCAGGTAATACATAGTTCAATCATGTGCCACAGAAATATACACATACGAATGAGGATAGGGGATAGACAAGTGTGAATGGGACAAACTATGAACATAGGTTCATAGGTCCATAGGTACATAGTAGGCTATCTGCCCAAGGGCAGCTATAACCCTAGCCCATAGTTATGTTGCCTTTGCCAACCCTCCAGTCCGAAGATAACAATGCCTATTATATTGCTGTAACTCTGTCAAGCAGTGACAATGAAGTAATCCCTGGGGTATATCTGCAATCCCCCATCCATTGGTCAACATCCCCCTCGAACAAGGCCAGCGAGGTGCTCTGCCTCACATGTACTGGGATGTTGTTCCACAGCATAGTGAGTGTCTGGGTGATGAATCTGTCCCTCCAACACATTCTATTAATGACCGTGTCAAGGTTCACGTCACCTGCCCCTGTGGTTCTGAGGGATGTAGATCCATTAGGTGAAGCATAGTCATCAAATATGGGTCGACATGGCCTTGTATGTCAGGCACAGGTCACCACTGAGCAAGTGGTATGTGACTGAATGGAGCAGGAGTCCTGTCAGTCGGGCAGCATAACACAAATTCCTGACACCCTGCATCCGTTTGACGATGAACTTATGGGACCTTCCCAGCTGCTGCAGGTGTCGGGTCAGATACCTTCCGAACGGGGCAATGTACTCAATCATAGGTCTAATGAGTGATGAGTACAAGGAGACGATGACCTCCCCTGATCTAGATGTGAATCCCTGCACAATCAGGTGTGCAATGTAGAAGGTCTACCTAACTACGTTAGCAACGTGTGTGTCGAACGAATGGTGACTGACAACCTGGGTCCCCAGATCCCTGGTAACTCCCTCTGTGCTCAGTGGATTGCCACCTATATGGCAGCTAGGGGTAACCATGTTCTTCCCAAAGGGTATGACTATGCATTTCGCGGCATTTAGCTGTAGGCCATGTCCCTGGCACCAGATATCCATATCTGTGAGGCCCTTCTGAAGGATATCTCTGTCAGATGTCCGTCCCACTATGGCACCCAGTTCGCAGTCATCTGCAAACATTGTCAGCCATAACCCCCCTGTGTTTGCTTGTACTTTGGAAATGTAGATGCAGAAAAAGAGTGGAGCCAGGACTGAGCCCCATGGGACACCGCCCGTGACCGGCTGTGAGTCTGACATGGTGCCAGCAACTATGACCATGTGGGCTGTGTCACCTAGCCAGTTTGCAACCCATCCTGCGACGTACGGGTTCACATCCAAGCCGATGGGTTTATCAATGATACCTGAGGGGGTATTGTGTTGAAGGCCTTTGCCAGGTCGAGGTAGGCTGTATGGACTGCCTGACCCTCATCAATGGCCTCGGTGACTGTTCCTAAAATGTCAACCAAGTTTTAAATGCATGATCTGCCTTTGACCAAGCCAAACTGGGTTGGATGCAAAGTATGCAAGTCCCCTATGTCGTCATCTATGAGTTCCATTATGATCCTTCCCCATGGCTTTGCAGATAAGACTTGTCAAGCTAATGGGATGGTAATTACCAGGGTCAGTGGAGGCACTGCCCCTGTGAAGTGGGACTACAGTCGCCGTGCGCCACAACTTGGGTACATTACCTGAGGTGAGGCTAAGATTAAACAGCTGTCCTAACTGTGGGTCTAATTCCTCAATGAGTTTGTGGAGTACACAGCCGGGACACCATCTGGTCCTGTGGATGCTGTGTTCACTGCCTTGGAGAGAGCATGTCCCACCTGTGCATTACAGAAGTTTCGGGGGCCACAATCCTCTGGTACAGACATCTCTCCATGTGGGGGGGAGATGTTTGCACCGAACCTGTCAGCCAGTATGTTGGCAATGTGTGTATGTTCAGTAAACTTCACATCATTCTGAACCCAGTCCAAGCATATCTGGGAGTGTCCTCCCAGGTGTCCAACATAGCTAAAGAAGGCCGTATGATTGTCTGTTGAGTCCTTGGTGATATATCTGTCGGATTTGCCCTGGATGATGTCATGAGAGCTTGTAGTTCTTCACATGTAATGAGCAAGGGTGTCATACCTTACAAGGATTCTGCTCTGTCTTGTAGTAGCTACCTCCTTTCATTGTAGAGCTTTTGTATGGCTGGGGTACACCAGACTGGATGCTTGGCATTGGTACAAAGACTCACAGTTGTGTAAGGGATTGGCTGATCCATGCAGTCCTGTAGGTGCTGGTAGAAGGCATATGTAAGTGATTCAGTGGCTTGAGTAATATTTACCACTGGCTCAGGGACCTTAAAGGAGACCACACTAGTGTTTAGAAATGTGAAGTCAGCTTTTGAGAAAACCATATGTATGGTAACCGGCACCACCCACAGCATTGTATGCCAATAGCAGAAGCTATTGTCCAAATAACATATTATTATTTTTATTATTAAATTATTCATTATTATTTATTTAGTTATTGTTTTAGCTACTTACACTTGAAAATGCCCGGTAAGACCGGGCGAAAGTGCTCGTGATCTACTTGTTTTGGTGGTGTTATTTTGACAATAAAGTGGCGATTCTTTCCTATTGGGACTTCTGAGGATTATTTAAAGCAGTTGCTAACCTGCATCGTTGGATGTACACCATTTGGTTTCAGTTTTGAAAAACCTGGTTTTCGTAGCACTACATAATATGGGTAGTCAAACAGACATCTGCGATTGGGGAACATACAGCAGCAGTCAAAACCACTGGCCAGATGGACACAGTCCAACAAGTTCTACACTTTACATATGCACATTGGTGTCCATTGTAGGACCCAAAAATTGATCCGTACGCAATATCATCCAGCTGCTACTGTTCCACCCAGAAGAAGCGACAGCCATGACTACGGCACAGCTAGACATATGCACTACCAGCGTGTTTAAGGTTGATGACAAGTGTCCATGAAATGCAGGACATATGAACAGAAATCCCCAGATTGACGAGTCCATAGAAGTGCGTCCACATCCCAGTCCCGCACACATGAAGGATGTGTAATGGGTACCGTCGAGGGTTGCAGCCATGGGATCCTGGGTATGCAGAAATGGGGCTCGGTGTTGTTTGGCAGATAATCCATTGTCCCGCCCCGTGGGAGGGATGTGGGTATAGCACATGCCTTACTCCCCACTAATAATGCAAAGCATCCACCGGATAATGCTAAATGCAGGTGTGAAATGTGTACAGCCCTATACCAGTGTCCAGTAGACAATTCCCATGGATGGACAAGCGTACGACCAAGATGGCACCCATAACTGCAAACCCGGTGGAATTACACAGCTGCAGTAAGGCATAACACAGGAAATACAGATAGGGACTACAGTAGACACTCCCCATACAAAGTCAGACCACCGTGCGAATACCGGCGTACACAGCACTCAATCTGCCAGCACCAAAATGGGGATCACTCGCTGCCATACTGTGGAACAAATGGGCGACCTGTGGAACACATACTAATGGCACACCAACAACGTCAACTCGGAAGGTCAGTCAAAACCACTGGCCAGATGGACACAGTCCAACAAGTTCTAAACTTTACATATGCACATTGGTGTCCATTGTAGGACCCAAAAATACGGAATATCATACAGCTGTTATCGTTCTACCAGAAGAAGCGACAGCCGTGACTTCGGCACAGAGTTCCGAGTGCAGTCCCCCAGTCCATCCCAGTCCACAAATGTGTGAAGGATGTGTACCGTCGAGTGTTGCCATGGGATCCTGGAGGGATCCTGGTGTGCTCGCTGTGGCTCGCCAATGGTTGTCGTGTCCCCTGGAGTGGTGGGATGTGTGTGTGTGTAGTGGGTACATGCCTATAACCACTAATAATGCAAATCCGATAATGCTAAATGCTAAATGCAATGTGAAAAGTGTCCCTATACCAGTGTCCAGTAGGCATTCTCATGGATGGACAAGGCATTTTACCAAGATGGCACCCATAACTGCAAACCCGGTGGAATTACACAGCTGCAGTAAGGCATAACACAGGAAATACAGATAGGGACTACAGTAGACACTCCCCATACAAAGTCAGACTGCCGTGCGAATACCGGCGTACACAGCACTCAATCTGCCAGCAACAAAATGGGGATTACTCGCTGCCATACTGCGGAACAAATGGGCGACCTGTGGAACACATACTAATGGAACACCAACAACGTCAACTAGGAAGGTCATAAGATGGTTAAACTATGGCGTTCCCACTTATAAAGAACATCCTTCAATGAATTAATAGGATCTACATGTTATGGTGGTGTTATTTTGACAATACAGTGGTGGATATTTCCTATTGTGACTTCTGAGGATTATTTAAAGCAGTTGCTAACCTGCATCTTTGGATGTACACCATTTGGTTTCAGTTTTGAAAAACCTGGTTTTCGTAGCACTACATAATATGGGTAGTCAAACAGACATCCGCGATTGGGGAACATACAGCAGCAGTCAAAACCACTGGCCAGATGGACACAGTCCAAGTTCTACACTTTACATATGCACATTGGTGTCCATTGTAGGACCCCAAAAATTGATCCGTACGCAATATCTACCAGCTGCGATCAAGCGACCCTGAAGGAGTAACAGCCGTGACTACGGCACAGCTAGACATATGCACCACCAGCGTGTTTAAGGTTGATGACAAGTGTCCATGAAATGCAGGACATATGAACAGAAATCCCCAGATGGTCGAGTCCATAGAAGTGCGTCCACATCCCAGTCCCGCACACATGAAGGATGTGTAATGGGTACCGTCGAGGGTTGCAGCCATGGGATCCTGGGTATGCAGAAATGGGGCTTGGTGTTGTTTGGCAGATAATCCGTTGTCCCGCCCCGTGGGTGGGATGTGGGTATAGCACATGCCTTACTCCCCACTAATAATGCAAAGCATCCACCGGATAATGCTAAATGCAGGTGTGAAATGTGTACAGCCCTATACCAGTGTCCAGTAGGCAATTCCCATGGATGGACAAGCGTACGACCAAGATGGCACCCATAACTGCAAACCTGGTGGAATTACACAGCTGCAGTAAGGCATAACACAGGAAATACAGATAGGGACTACAGTAGACACTCCCGATACAAAGCCACACCGCCGTCGAATACCGGCGTACAGCACTCAATCTGCCAGCACCAAAATGGGGATCACTCGCTTCCATACTGCGGAACAAATGGGCGACCTGTGGAACACATACCAATGGCACGCTAACAACTTCAGCTAGGAAGGTCATAGGATGGTTAAACTATGGCGTTCCCACTTATAAAGAACATCCTTCAGTGAATTAATAGGATTAATGTCAATTGACCATGGAATACACCTAATCAACATCAAAGAACCGCTGGCACCTTATGGCACACAATCCAAAACACACATAGGTAAATGAAACAGTCAACGTAGAAATTGTCCAGGACAGTGCCCAAATGGTATACAAAGGTTCCTTCATAGACAAGTAAGCGCTTTCACCCATAGGCTCTGTCAGACTTACACATAACATAAAAGCATCCAGGCTTTAAATATCCCTCCTTACACTTTCATTGGTCAATTTCTCAGCAAACAATGAACAATTAACCACAGCATATAAAGCACAGACGCAATGTTAACTACACACACATATATTAACATCTCCAAAAACATCCTATTAAAACATGTATTATATGATATTGTACTATGCCTAATACTCATCAATCAAAGATCTAACAATATATATAGAAGATATGTATATCATATCAATGTAATACAGTGGTAAACAACTGAAAGAGTGGACTAATGTGTGTTAACTGTATATCTGTACCTAAACTACATTCCTGTTACATGGGTTTAAGCCACCTGCTTCTCAAAAGAGGCTTAATCAGTGTTTCATCAGTCAGCCCTGGTGTGTGGTCAACTCTCCACCTAATAATCCATCTCAATCCGCATTCTAAAGCATAGTTGATGAGGTCCCCCCTCTGGTATTATAACCTAGCCTTTGTAAAACACTGAATGTAAACGTATGCCTTGTGATGTGCTCATAGCCGGCCGTAGGCATACGCCAATCCTGCGGCTGCCTAGGGTGCCACACTAGTAGGGCCACCTGTCTAGTAGGTATGTCATGCAGGTACACCAGGATGGGGGCACCATGTGTTGTGGTGGTGGGCGCCATGGAGCCCTATAGCCTAGGGCAGCGGTCGATCTAAGGCTGCTGCCGAGGGAGTAATGGTCTGCAGGTATGTGCAGAAGTGCACATGAAACAGCGGTCTACAAGGATTACCCATAGTGGCGACACCTGCACAGATGGCTATAGCGGGACACACACACGACCATGCATACAGCACAGTTAGACATACACACACCATAAACAGGCAATTATACACAAGGTTTATGGCGTGTACAGGTACAGTGTCAGTACAGCAAGGATAGCTGTCTGCCACGATATCCAGCAGATGTCTCTAGGGTGTGTTGGAATACGGACGTTGCATGGACAATGAGTGGATATGCATCATACCACAGTTCTATGTGTCAGCCGTGCAAATATGCGATACATGGGACAGACAGCTGTCCATGCAAGAGCAGCACTATGGGCACAACATAGGTATGTAGATATACAATAAGAGAGATACAGACGGACACATGTGGCAAGGCCGTGAGTGTAACGTACACAGCACCATCCCACCACACCACAGCAGGGTGCACGTGGAGAACACGCTACGGAGGTCGCCAACCACAGCAGGCACACAGGCAGTCCACAAGCTGCATCTCACCATCCACAAACACAGGGATGGCGGCAGGATATAAGTGTTCTGCGGAAACTCTAAAGCCATACCCTATGAACCCATGCGGCTGGGAGCATAGAAACACACACACATCTGGCAGGCATGGTGATTGACCACACCCCCACATACCCAACCGCACAACAGTATGACACAGGTATGGAACGTGCTACGTGGACCACCGAACACAGCACCGTCAGAGGCACACGTCCAGGTGGGTGACAACATCCGTAAAGGAATAGCCGCCGATAGCCAAGGTAAGTGTTGACAAGCGTCTAAAATAACTACACTCTACTAGGGCAGCTGTGAACACACACACCCCACACACACATGGGGAAGGGCCGGGAGTCGAACCTACGCCTACCTACATGTACTCACTACAGCATGATGCATTTACAGAATGTGCTACTGAGATTACTGAGCACAGTGCTGTCAGAGGCATACTTCTAGGCGGGTGACATCATCCATAAGGGAAGAGCTGACAATAGCCAAGGTATGTGTTGCGAAGCATCTAAAAGCATGTTCATCTACAGAGGCAGCTGGAAACACACACACACGGGGAAGGGCCGGGAGTCGAACCTATGCCTACCTACATGTACTCACTACAGCATGATGCATTTACAGAATGCGCTACCGAGATTACTGAGCACAGTGCTGTCAGAGGCATACTTCTAGGTGGGTGACATCATCCGTAAGGGAATAGCTGGCAATAGCCAAGGTATGTGTCATCTAAAAGCATGTCCATCCGCAGAGGCAGCTGGAAACACACACACACACACACACGGAGAAGGGCCGGGAGTCGAACCTATGCCTAACTACATGAACTCACTACACACACACACACACACACACGGGAAGGGCCGGAGTTGAACCTACCTACCTACATGTACTCACTACAGCATGATGCATTTACAGAACGCTACCGAGATTACTGAGCACAGCTGTCAGAGGCATACTTCTAGGCGGGTGACATCATCCGTAAGGGAATAGCTGACAATAGCCAAGGTATGTGTTGCGAAGCATCTAAAAGCATGTTCATCTGCAGAGGCAGCTGGAAACACACACACACACACACAGGGAAGGGCCGGTCGAACCTACGCCTACCTACATGAACTCACTACAGCATGATGCATTTACAGAACGCTACCGAGATTACTGAGCACAGCACTGTCAGGAGGCATACCCCTAGGTGGGTGGTATCATCTGCAGAGGCAAGGCAGCTGATAGGGAATGAAGACAGAGTGCGCAGTCACACAGCATGTTACCATCCCAAGGTGGGCGACAGTAACACGGTAGTGCTGCAGTCGGGAATACCAACTAACTACAGAGCAGTACATCACATGGATATGGGATGCACCACATACAGTATACCCTATGAGAGGGCATCCGCGCACGATGTAGGCAGCCATTGTGGCATAACAACCACATATGACTCACCTGGATGGTCACCATGGCTATGCAGGATGTCATTGGCCATGGCTACATGCCTAGTAGCAGACATCGGTGCCGACTGTAGTGTGTACCCCCGAATGGTGTACTGGCCATGCCCTCACACCTAGCGGTTGCAAAGGGGAGACAGACATGCTCACGGGTATCAACGCAGACAGCGGTGTGCACTGTACTGTGTGTCCATCTACACAGCTGCTTACTGGGCATGCTCAGACACTTAGAATCTGCACAGTGCAGACATGCATACACATGGGGCGAAATCATGGGAGGCAGAATGTGGACCGTCGTGTGTCCACCCACACAACAGCAACCGCCATGCCACAGACGTGGCGGTTGCAAGGAAACAGGCATGCACACGGGGTATCAACGCAGACGGGAGCGGTGTGCACTGTACTGTGTGTCCATCTACACAGCTGCTTACTGGGCATGCTCAGACACTTAGAATCTGCACAGTGCAGACATGCATACACATGGGGCGAAATCATGGGAGGCAGAATGTGGACCGTCGTGTGTCCACCCACACAACAGCAACCCGCCATGCCACAGATGTGGCGGTTAAGGGGAAACAGGCATGCACACGGGTATCAACGCGGGCGGCGGTGTGCACTGTACTGTGTGTCCATCTACACAGCTGCTTACTGGGCATGCTCAGACACTTAGAATCTGCACAGTGCAGACATGCATACACATGGGGAAATCATGGGAGGCAGAATGTGGACCATCGTGTGTGTCCACCCACACAACAGCAACCCGGCCATGCCACAGATGTGGCGGTTGTGAAGGGGAAACAGGCATGCACACGGGGTATCAATGCAGACGGGCGCGGTGTGCACTGTACTGTGTGTCCATCTACACAGCTGCTTACTGGGCATGCTCAGACACTTAGAATCTGCACAGTGCAGACATGCATACACATGGGGTGAAATCATGGGAGGCAGAATGTGGACCGTCGTGTGTGTCCACCCACACAACAGCAACCCGGCCATGCTCACACATGTAGTATGTGCTACGCGCCATCCGGCATGCAGACGGAGTGCACACACCGCAAGTCACGGCCAGGTAAACCCGTACACACGCACAGGGTGGACACACATGCAGTCACACGTACACACACAGATGACAGCACAGGCGTCACGGGTGCAGGCTGAACATGTACACACTGCAGTGAACACTGTAGCTGCCATGCCAGCACCATGTCATCGGTGCAGCAGTATGCCTCATGGTCCAGCAACAGCATGTGACATATGTCCACAAGACTATGTGGCGGTGTACATCCATCGTGCAGAGTACACATGTACTATCAATGATCCCACAGGTGTGATGTAGTCCACCCATACCGGTATACACGGGCAGGCATGCTCCACACATACCACGGGCCTGACACAGATATGACACATGACTGCAGCTGTACCACAGTGAAACAATGTCCGGATATGTCACATATGTGATTTCCTGGCTGTGTGCATGGACTGCATGCAGGACACATACGAAGCCTGTGATGTACCGCATGCATAAAACAGGCGTACGCGGTAATACACACATGAAGGGAAGGCAGACACATGTCTGTGGTATGCACCCCCTACAGGGTGTAGCGGTGTTCACTGGGACACATACCCTTGTACAGTTTGCCTGTGACAGCTGTGATACCATACCACAGTCCATGTTCCATGTATGTCGACACACATGTCACAACGTAGCAATGCATACACACATGGCAACAGGGGATACATGTGACACGTGTACTGTGCATGGTGCAGCTGTGCATGAGCGGTGTCCGGTGTCCGTAACACAGTTGCAACACCCTACCACATGCATACCCATCATGGGGCCATCATATGGTGGCATAGTAACAGCACGCATGGCAGTCTGTGTGTACACCATGTGTTTAAACACCTGTCCACATGCATGTGTGCAGGTGCTGGTCACAGGTGTGTCACACACCATCCTACCCTGCCATGTGCATACAGTCTGCTATGTCGCCTTTACATGACAGCGCTGCCATAGTGCATACCCATCGGCCATGCCTCATCGACCATATGTCACATGGCCACTGTAACCCCTACCACCTCCCAAGTGCAAATATTGGCACAGCTGCCAGATACAGTGGTAGTAAGCAGGATGCACTACATACCGCTGCACTCCTGCACATATCCCATATAGCGGGTGTGGCATTCCTAGCACCAACATGTGTGCAGGAATGTGCGCCCATGTATGCCACAGATCGGGGGGACTATGTGCCACATGCCACACATCACTGTACACCATGGTAGAGATCTGTACCTACCTCAGTGTGGGGTGCATCGATGTGGATGGTGCAGTACATGCAACACGTCATCCCTCCGTGTAGACATGTGTGGTCACCACCATGTCAGTGTGTCAACATGTGTGTATGTCTGCTGCCTGTTGTGAGGGTGTATGCAGATATAGTGTTGTGACTGGACACTGACCACACAGGGTGACCATCCCGTACTGGTGCTGCATTGTACAGCCCTGTCAATGCCATACCTGTGAGCCTTACTGGCCACCTGTGCAAGACCACCGCCTGTGACGTGGCGTGGGTGCATTGTCTTGTGAGGGTGCTGACCACACAGACAGGTGTCCCCATCTGCACACAATGGTGTGTGTGCCATAGAGGTGTACGCACAGCGATTGCGGACATATTCCTGTACCGGTACAGCATCCGACTGCTGCACACCGTGCACCACAGCTGACAGGTGACACCTGCGGTCAGTAGCCAGCACACCGCGCATTTACACCTGCAGAATGTCACCATACCTGTACTGTGTCATGCCATGTATGTGATGTCTCTGTCCACTGTAGCCTGTGGCACCGACCACAGGCGTCAGGTGCAGTATATGTGTGGACATGTGTGTCATGTACCATGTAAGCAACGTTACACTGTATCTGGCTCCGTGCTCTGCAGGTTTATGTGTATAACCTCTCTTCTTGCAATCCTGACTGTCTGTTCTCTATATCACAAAAGCTCTGCACCTGCTCCCATAGTATTCCTACATAGGTAGAGTACATGTATACTAAATGGAGTACTACACTGGCCTAGAATCCCCTTGTGTACCCACTTCCCTATAGGTGCCTTCTGACCCGGTTACACAGCAAATGCATTCACGTTCTCTGGCATGTCGAAGGGTCAATTGCTAGTGACCTCTCCTGTTCAGATGGTGAATCTGGGCGTCCTGGGCACTGTTACAGGTGCCTCATGGACACGGACAAGCCGCACCTCCCCCAATGAACATAATACATGTGACAGATGCAACTATATAGCCAGACAGGGGGCTGTGCTCTCTCAAACCATGACCGCAAGACCAAACGGGAGGAGAAGGACACCATGCACACCACAAACCCAGTGTCACATGTGAGTATCGCAAATGCTAATCAAACACATGAACACACTAAGACATACCTGGAGGCACTGTTAAAACATGTCACGAACCTAACAAGCCCTCTGAAGCAGACACACAAGCAACTGCCTCCACAAGACATAGGACATGCAACACATAGTTCTCAACGTCAGTGTGCTAAACAGTCAGAGCCCCAAAGGCAACACACACAATGCCAGACACACTTGTAATGGGTGATGCCACTGTCAGACACACCGACGTCCCACCCACCAGACTGAACAAGGGAATGATCACAGTAGGCTGCCTGTCGGGCGCTGGAATCCACCACATAACACACGCACTCAGGTCACTCCGCAGCATGTACAGGTATGACGCGGTCATTGCCCATGCTGGTGTCAACGACTGGAGACATACCACCCTGGGATACATTAAAGGAGACATAGAGGGCCACTCAGATTGTGTAGCCCAGGCCAGCATGTCCCTGACCCTGGGCAGTATCCCACCCTCATCAAGTATGATGCCACTATACTGGCTCCAAGTGGTCACCCTTGATAATGTGCCTGGTTACCGGTGTCAGTCTGAGGGGATCCAGATTCCTCATACCTGGGATGACATGCTTGCCCCTTCGCAAGGTATGGCTCGCACCTGTCGCCCCTGGTCTTCAAGGGTTTGGCTAAGGCACCTGCCACCTCCACAGTGCCCACTGCAGGCAAGGCTGGAATGATAAACCTACCACCCTACACTACAAACCTGGAGAACAGACAGGGTAATACTGCTCAGTGCCAGTGGTCTACCCAATCTGCACACCCTCAAATGCCCTCCTCAGTATGGAGGACATCGATGTCAGTGCTGTGACTGAAACATTGATCAGGGCTGCTGAGAGCACCCCAGCACTATCAGGTCATACCCCATATCACGTTCAGGACCATAACCCAGACCTAACACAGAAGGAGGGGGAGTCTCCATTTCCATGAAGGATACACACACCTCCAGGTTGGCAGAAATGCACATAGCAGCAGGGAATATCCAGGTGCAATTAACCATGGGTAGGACTGCCCTACAGTTTGTTGCATGCTACAGACCACCCTCCCAAACCCAGGATACCTGCACAGCCTTCCTGAAGACACTGGTGAGTATGAATGCTCTCACAACACCGTCATATTGGGTGACATCAACCACCCATACATAGACCGGGAACATTACCCAGGACACAACACCCTACACCAAAGGTTCCAGGTGTTCATACACCTGAATGCTGTGGAACAACCATGCACCATACCCACAAGGGGGGGAACTATACTAGTTCTGATCATCACACATGGGGATGACATGCTCCACACAGGATGTACATCCCTCAATGGTGAGGTCAGACCATATAGTGAACTCACTGGAGATCCGCATCCTGCACACAACACCAGCATGGGAGACCACAGTGAAGACCTCTCCACAGCGAACCACACACGTCATGCAACTGGTGTGGTACCCTACAAGGCCTCCATGCCAGTGGTAAACACAGGCCACACTGATGAAACCCTTACAAATGCCTTCTATGAGCACCCCCAGGAATGTCTGCACCAAACGATCCTGATAACATCAGGACCTTGTCCACCGAAGGCAGGCACATGGTCTGGTGGACCCCAGCCATTGACAAACCATACAACAAGAGTTGAAAGCTAATACATGACAGAGCAATATCAGTACTAGTGAAGGCATCACTGATTAATACCGGCGTTAACATACGATCACTCATACAATCATCCAAGGCCGCCTGTGGGACTGGTACTGCAAAGGACACATAAGACAACCATAAGGCCTTCCTTAGCTATGGTAGGAACATGGGTGGAAGCACACAGTTATGCCCGGAATTACTCCAGAATGGTACAATGATCACTGAACCCACAGACATTGCCAACAAACCAGCGGACATGTTCCATGCATACATCTACCCCCCCAAGAGGGGATGTATCCATCCCACCAGAGTCTAGCCTCCCAAACATCCCGTATGCCCAGGAGAGAGCTGATATCTGTTAAGCAGTGAACACAGCATCAATGGGACTAGATGGTGTCCCCGACTGTGTGCTACACAACCTCATTGAGGCCCTCACCCCGCACATAAGGCTGCTGTTTCATCTTAGCCTTACTACGGGCTATGTCCCCGATGGATGGCATACGGCAACTGTGGTCCCACTACACCAGGGTAGTGCTCTTATGGACTCTATACATCCCTGCCCTATCAGCTTGACAAGCCTTGTCTGCAAAGCTGTGGGGAGGTCCATACTGGAGCCCATAAATAAAGACATTGGTGTACAGCAAATACCGGAACATACCCACATCGGCTTAGTCAAGGGCAGATCCTGCCTCCCAAACCTGGTCGACCTGTTTGGAGGAGTCACTAAGGCCATTGATGGGGGTACGTCGGTTTGCACAGACTACCATGACCTGGTGGGAGCGTTCAAACCACACTCCACGTGGGCATCATAGAAAGGCTCACCAGCATAGATGTAGAGACATATGTCACACGATGGTTTGCCAACTGGATGGAGGTCAAACCCCACAGGGTTTGTGTTCCTGGTGCCATGTCAGACTCCAAGCTGGTCCCGAGTGGTGGCCCACAGGGCTCAGTCCTGGGACCCTCCTGTTCGGCATTCAACTTTCCAATGTGCATGCAAACATAGGGGATTGTGGCAGACAAGGTATGCAGATGACTGCACACCGCCACCATACTCAACACCCCATCAGACACGGACATCCACCTGGGGTCTCATAGAAATGGATAACTGGTGCCAGAGCCATGGCCTGATGCTACATGCCAGGGAAGGTATAGACCTACCCTTTGGGAAAGACATGTTCACCCCAATTACCATATAGGTGGTAATCCATTAAACATGGTGGACGTGATCAGGGACATGGGTACCAAACCTGTCGGTAACCTCTCGACACTCACATTGCCAATGTGGTTGGGAAGACATTCCACTGTGCCCACCTGGTCATGAAGGGATTCACATCCACATCAGGGGAGGTCATTGTACCCCTGTACTCTTCACACATCAGACCAATGATTGCGTACAACGCCACATTTGGAATGTACCTAACCTGACACCTGCAGCACTCGGAAGGACCTCAAACATTCCACAACACAGGGATAAAGGTGCTGAGACATATGTCACACGCTGCCCGACTGAGGGGACTCCGGCTGTATACCTTCTCATCCCGTCTGCTCTGAGGTGATCTGTGCCTGACATACACGGCCATGTCTGACCTGGGTGACATGGACATGTTCCACCTCCTAGGCTCCAAACAAACACGGGCACAGAAGCAACTGACAGAAACCTCAACACGGACATAAATAGGACATGCTGGAGGGACAGGGTCATCGCCCAGAGACCCCCTACAACATGGAAAAGATTCCCAGCCCATGTGAAGCAGAGCCCCTCACTGACTCTGTCCAAGAGTAATCCTGATGTGTGGATGTGTGATCGTAGGTATGCGCCAGGCATCATCTCTGTGTCACTGCTGGACAGAGGGACAGCGGACCGATGGATGTAGTATCCTCATCCTAAGGGGTGGTGAAAGACACACACACTCTGGCTAGGCTTACACATGCCATAGGGAAGATAGCCTGGTATGTACCTATGCACCTATGTACCTATGTAGGAGTCCATGCAGGTTGCGGGTACCTGTGGTATGCTGATATTGCCAGATGTGCCTGTGGGTAACCCACAGCTACACGTGGGGGACTGATAACAGTGCTCCCAGTAGGCACATGCAAGTACACCATATTAGGCATACAGGTTAACAGAACCAACATGATGCTACACATGTAACCGTCATGCATACCGTGTACACAGCTCAATGTATGCTGCACCTGCACTACATGGTATGTCTGCTGCATGATGTCAGTACACAACCCACGTCACATACGCACCTGTCACCTGTCATACACAACCACTGCAACATACACATCACGCACTATGCGGACACAGGTATCACATACACCTCTCACTATCTTGTCCACCCTGTGCATCAGAATATATTTGCATAACCGTGCACCGATGGTGTGGATGACAGTGCTGTGGCAGAGGCTTCATCATATGCACAGGGTGATATGTGTGCCAGGGGCATAGGCTGTACCAATGGATGACATCATGTGTGTGTGTAAGGGCCGGTGCATTTACTGGGCATGACTGTGCAGAATGCATGTGGATGTGGTGGAGCCCTACAGTTGTGTCTGCTGTGTGTGGGTATGTGTGTACACAGTTCAGCCATCTGTGATGCCTACACGGGGTATACTTGGCAGCCCCAGACTGTACAGTGCAGGTTGTATGGCTGACTGTGTCCGCCTGCGGCCACGTGACCCGTGCCTGCCTGGGGTCGCACGGGCACTACCAGATGGAGGTATGGAGTGGCCACTCTCTGATGACACATGTCCGCTGGAACCGTGTCCACGCTGGGACCAGCCAGGGCCATGTCCACGTGGCCTGCTGTGTCCTGGTGTGGTTGGTGTGGCACCAGCTGCACTGCTGCTGCTACCGGCACTGTGTGAGTGGGCATGAGAGGTGGCACGCACACGTCGACCTGCACTAGGTGGTGTTGCTGGCCTACGGCCACGTGTCCTATGCCTCACCCCTACCAGGTGTTCCAGCACAGACAGCTCACGCTCTCGGATTGACATGCCTCGGTCAAGGATTCCAACCATCTCACCTAATCGCCTATCCAGAACATCAGCAAGCTGCTGTTGAGCATTCGCCAATGACTGGATGTTCTCATTTAGGGAACGGATTGCGGCCCTCTGCAGCCTCTGCCCTTCTTGGTTCTGCCATTCAGCACGTGCCTGTGCTGCCATTACAGTCTGGAACATGCGTCTGGTGATACCAGCTGCTGCACCCTGTATGGCAGGTGCATGTCTACCAGAGCTCCTCCTACGAGCAGCACCAGCCACATGCCTGTGTGGCACATCACCAGTCATTACACTGGCAACATGGTGTGTACCCGCACCTTCTGTAGCCACCACACATTCCTGCTCAATGCCAACAGACGCTGACTGTCCTTCCTCTATGGGCAATGGTGATGTGGTATGTGTCGGCATCTGAACCGTGCGGAGATGAAGGGGACATAGGTGGGATGTTAATCAATGGCACAGCTTCTGCCCGTGACAACCCTGCCTGTGCCTCATGCATATGGTCATCACCGCTAGTATCTGTGGGGACACTAGCATCAGATGGACCGCAGGAGGGGAACGCACCTACACCACCTGTGAATACAAAGACATACTGTAAGATACATTACACACACGCAGACACACACACAGACACACACACACACGCAGACACACACACAGACACACACACACACACACACACACACGCAGACACACACATGCAGAGACACACACACGCTGACACACACACGCAGACACACACACATGCAGACACATCATGCATGTGATATTGCAGATGGCATGCAGCATTCCCACACCACAGCTCAGTGAATGCAGGCCAGACATTAATAGTGGTAGTATGCATACTGCCCTGGGGTGCACACTACATCAAGCAGGTGTCATTTCAGTAGGCATGCAGTACACACATTCATGGTAGTTTGCATGCATCACTTTGATACACCATGTGGCCACAGGCAGGTTAACTGTACACATGGCTGGCGTCACTTTGTCATGTACTCCGCCAACATGTGCGATACCATGTGGACATGTGACAATGGTGTCCCACCACATGCACCACATCAAACTGGACATCACAGTGCAGTGTTATGTGTACAGGCTACAGATAGAATGCATGTGTAACAAAGATGTCTGTGCAGGTGTGGTTGGTGTGAGCTGTGTACATAGCTATACAGTGGGGAGTACAGGCACTGTGCCACTGCATGGCAGCAAGACACAGGTATGTTTCTGTGCGATGCATAACATGGACGCATTGCATTGCCATGTCTGCAACACAGTCATGCTGTTCCACAGCACGTATATGGTAGACATTGGTGGCACCTCCAGTGGCTGCAGACAGGCATTGCGTTTGTCTGGTGTACCACATCAGATGTACAGGTGGTCCACTACAGCTATGATCGCACTATGTGTGGACAAAGTGCAACGGTGACTACCCACTCCAGATGTACTGTGTGGCAACATGCCTGTGGGTATCACCCATGGCCATGTTTGACTGGGTCATGGACAATTGTGTGTGATGGGCATCGTGTACACATCCCTGTGGTGGCCCATGTGACATACACCCATACTAGTCTGAGGTGTCACAATCCCGAAGGCTATGCAGACATTGTGGATGTCTGCTATGTCGTGCGTAGGTCATGTCATGGTGTGACAATGTTGCAGACAGAACACCACGTGCATGGGACATGTCATGTGCCATGTCACAACGTGCACACAATGCAGGGGCATAGGTCACATTGGTAACACCTGTGTGCTGGCCAGATCACAGCTCACTATGTGGTACTGTGTCCATACCGCAAATGGCATTCCGATGCATACTACACATGCAGCCATTGTAGAACACCTCCACCATTGTATGCATAGCTGACTGCACATATCACACCGATGGGTTATGTGGTGTCATGCCGGTGTATACTAACGGTTGTATCTACTGTACATGGGTGGCATGTGTGTCAGGTGGTGCAACCTGTATACCGTGACTGGAGCAGACCCAGGTGTGCATGTCATACCTGGCCACATGGGGAATATCTATACACTGTAACATGCCTATTACTAGCAACAGTCTCACCTGCGACGGACCCATGGCTGTGCGACACGCCAGAGGTACCTGTATAGGGCTGACACAACAGTATACACATTATCCATTACTGTAGCCACAGTAAGCACTGTGCATGTCACATCATGTACCTGTGTGGTAGCATGTGTTATGCACATGTCTGCAAACACAACGTAGCATACTGTAGTATGCAGCTTGTGTGGCCATATACCTGGCATGTGTTGGTACATTATGTGGTGTACTGTGACACCCACACCTACATCAGTTATCATACACACATGCAAGACTGACTTACCAGGCAGCTCCAGGCTCGTTGGTTGGGAGACACCCACCTCCACGATGGCAGCAAGTGTTTCTGCATGATGTTCCCTGGGTGTCCCCAGACTGGCCAGGAGCTCCTCCGTGTGTGAGTGGGTGCTGGCTTGGTGGCCCACCACCTGTCCCACCTTGTTCTCTGGCGATTGCGGTGGCACGCTTTTTCGCGTGCCGTATTAGGTCTGTGCAATGTCTGCCGATCTGCTGGTAGGTGCAGTTGTTGCCACCCACATTGTTCACCCTCCTGCGCATATCCTGCCACACATCATCCCGCTGCTGTGCTTGCTGTGGCACATGGCTGAATAGTAGCTCGTAGTTGTCGTGGAGCAACGGTATAATCACGTCATCCTCCTGGCGGCTGAAGGCTGGCAGCCGGGAACGTGGCATTATCTGTAAGACATAATGATGGTGACAGGTCACATTTACACTGATGTACTGGCATACTGCTGGACATACATTGCTATGACATGTACGACATCTGCACAGTAATCTCTGCGATGCATCATGGCAGTGACACAGCTGACGTGTTGCCGTCACACCATAAGCAGTGGGTATCATATCATATCTGTGTGTCAACTCATCACACTGTACACACACCATGTTGATGGTAACCTGCTGTGGACATGTGTACCTGCCTGCACCTGTGTTCATACCAGTTGGCACATGTCCCAATGTGCACACAGTTCTACTGTTCACCTGGATGCTGTGTATATGTCACTAGGCATCACGTACGCAGCCATTATGAACATCAGCGGTGGCACTGCACACATACACATGGACACCTGTACATGCATGTGTTGTGCCATGTACATCTACACAGCACTGTACGGGTGTTGGACAACCTGCCACGGCTCACCTGTATTGCACATGTGATACACATGGGACATTGTGTAACCATGTGACATTAGCAGGAAAGGTCATGCATAGCATGTGCGCACGTTGTACACACCAACACACAGCACCTGTGACACCACAGGGTGCATCAGTGCCACATTACTGCTGTGGACGGTTGATAGTGCAAGTGCCATTTGTCCATCGCACCATGTATGACTGTGATAGCACGTGCAGCCTTGCTGGGCAGGGCTGCATGGTATGGCAGGGTATGTCACATACATTGCACAGGGATGTGTCCCACCTGGGGGGTACTGATATTGGCAGGGTGGCTGTCCATTCCATATGTCATTACTATGTGTATATGGACATTACACATGTCTATCATCATGGTGTGGACAATGGCCTTCTGCAAGGTAGGCAGCACGCTGCTTGGTGGGGTGTGTATGGTGCATGCAGGTATCGCACATCCATGCATACACATTACCCCTGACAGGTGCTATGTGCTGTGATATTGTTCAACACAGTGCTGTATGTGCCCACACACTGCTATCCCATGCACATGGATGGTTGCCTGGCCTGACATGGGTACCACATATGTCTACATCCAGTGCCTGCTGCCACCCCCATGTCAGCTGGTGCACCACACAGCGCCATCCCTCCCACAGGGAGCGTGGTGTTGGGCACAGCATAGGTATCCATGTATGGGGACAGGGATGTTCACATAGCAGGGGCACTGATGGTATCATCCATCAGACCATACACGCATGACACACACCTCACACACACAGCCCATTCAGTATGTTGTTCGCAACACTGACACAGCTATACTGCTAGGCCAGGGACATTCCCAGACATACATACACAGATGCGTGAACATCTGTCTGTGGCATGGGCTACAATAATGGTGGGGTTCAACACATAACGTGTTTGAGTGTGGCTGGCGCAGACGTTCTGTGCACATGTCTACACAGTAAGCCTGTTCTACAGTAGCCAGCACTGATGTGCTGTGCACATGTCAATGCTGCACATTGTGTTGGTGTCTGTCTGTCCACAGGCCAGTGGTGGGACACACAGGGGTATTAGTGAACATATATGCATGCCACCCTGTACTGCTGTACTGCTAGCTTCGGTGCTAATGTGTCATGGACATGCACACCTTACCCGAACAGGTGGTAGTGGGTTGCCACCCGTACCCATCTCCTCTTGTGGGTTGCTATGATCCAACACCCTCTTTGTATTGTATGTTCAGGCTATGCACCTGTGTGGGGCATGTGGGCATGCAATGCACTACAGCACCTTTGCACCCATTGCAGAACATGTCACACAGGTACACTGGCAGCCATACACTTCACAGCTTGATGACGGTACAACACGTGTTGTACACACGTAACACATATCCTGTGGGACATGGTCATATGTACAGGCATGTCCAACAGTCACGTACCACTGCTACCCCTACATGACGGATATGCAGTACATGTGTCAGTACAGCAACTGTCACATGTAGTCGTGCAATGCCCCCCTACCTACATGGCGTGGTACTGCCTGTGGGGGATATGCATCTGCATCCATGCTATGGCCATAGCTGACAGTTGTACATCGATATGTGCAACATACCTCATTTGGTGTTCTCATGGGTGCATGTTCAACATGGCTCTGCATTGTTTGTGTCTGTCACACAGTCATTGTTGTACATGGTTTACATGCCAGCCATGGCTTACTGTGTGTGATTCCATGTACTTCATTGGGATACCAGCATTATACATTATAACAGCGTATTCCAGCCATCACATAGCCTTCCTAGATGACACTGTTAGCCAGCCAGTAGGAGGTGTTCCGCCATCTGCACATAGGTCACACAGTACGAGGGCGGCTGACACCCATTCTGGGGACAGGGTTCTGACAGCTGTGGATAGGTGTGATGCTGTCGACAACCATGACTGCACCTGATGGTCACATCTGGATGGGTAACATTCACAACACACACCTACCTTCACGTAGTAACACATCATCCACAACAATGGACATTCCTGCCAGAACAATGTGTGCAGTATGTCTGTATGACCACTGCAGGCACCACTGGTGGCCCCAGCATGGCAGCCAACAGCACCAGTGTATATCCTGTGGAACCATGGGTTACACCATTCACAACACACCTGTCTCAGATGACCCTGTTGTGGATCACAGTGCAGTTCCACACATCATGTTACACTAGGCATCATGCACTGATATGTTGCGGACGTGAACGGCTGTGCAACTCAACATATGCACACATGACACATCACCTGGTACAACATGTCTGTCATACAACATGTTATTGTGACCGCCCTGTGATGGCATTATACAGGCTACGTGTACTGGGACATGTGATGGCTCACGGTATATTCACCCTCTGGGTGTGTGTCTAGCCAAGTGTACAGTAGGCAGTGGTCTGAACACAGGGACACTGTACATTGACCTACTCTGTCACTGCAACTGTTGACTATGCTCATACTGTACTTATACAGGCATGTGGTATCTGACCACTATGACAGTCCTGGTCGACCACACTGCTGTGGCACACATGACCCGCGGACATCTGCCTGGGGTGTGGAGCACACATGTACATCTTCACATGCTATACTGCCTCTGTGGTGGTGTCACATGACTGTCTCCAGCAGGGCTGTAACAGGCAGGCACGGCATGGGGTCATGTGGAACAATGCTTGCACCTTCCACTGTGCTGCACACAAGCAAGGCACACACACTAGTGCACCACTCACATTTATCTGCAGTGCCTGGGACCTGCCTCCATGCTCTGCACAGCACACCTGCAAGTACAGATTGTACACGGATCATACCTCCCAGGCACATACCTGGACTGCAACACACACAGGTGAGGGGATCCCACATCACACAATGTTAAGCACACATACTGGATATTTGCCGAACACAATGCATCGTAGGTGCTCCATGTTCAGATACCCATGTTTGTGACCGCTAGACACATTGTAACATGCAACAGAGCTTACACTGTACACCACAGGTTACATGCTGTCTGTGTTGTCATACTGTACATTGGGCCTCAGACAGCTGATACTGCCATGTGCTGACAGCAACCCACACTTCCCTAGAATGGACACCCATGTACCCACACATGCTTGAGGCATGCACTCCACCTAGCTGGGTGACACATTACACAACACATACCATACTTACACTACCCTCAGCATGCACAATACCTCCATGTGTCTGGTGTGTTAAACCTGGGGTTATCCCCCTTTGGTAGATGAACATATATGCTTCACGGCCCTGCTAGCCACACCCTGGACACACACCCATCGCAGCATACATGGTACATGTGTTCTACAGCCAGTACTACTGACGCCTGCTGACAGGGGTTGTTAATGGCATGGCACCCCGGCAGATGGACAGTGTACATAACTATGCTGACACATACCACAGTGCACTTCCATAGCATTTACGCAATGGTAGGTACCATGCTATTCCACACAGAGACATGGCGGTACTGGCCTTTTCACAGATGCCACGGTGGTGGTCATGTTCCATGCACATCTGCTGTATGGGCACATGTGCAGGCTGTTGCACGGTGGTGTATATTCACATGTGTGGGGTGCATCACTTGACAGCCATGGTGGGTCCTCGTGGTCCATCACATGCTCCAAGGCTAGCTACCTACACATGACTGCCGCACATTGCAGTGTGGGTCCTCAGGCAGTGTGGTGGTATGTCTGTGCTGTTTGGCTACATCCACATTCGATGTCGCGTACAACAGTCACCCAGGCATTGCAGACTGAGATAATGTTGGCAACATGCCAGGCAATGGTGTACTTACCAACAATACACACTCTCACTCACTACAGGGTTGCAATCCATACATGGACATCGTAGTGTCCCTGTGGACACATACATGGTACTGCCATGCACACGTTATGTCCTAAGACACTGTCCCAATGTCACCTTCCGATCTCCCTAGCTGTTATGTCCCGCCAACCTGTTTGGTATGTGTCTCCACACCAGCCCACTGAATTCACTGCTAGCCTGTTGTCGGACATTGTGTACCTTGACCGTCACACTGCCGCATCTATCGCACTACACATGGGTGGCACTGCATTGCACGTGTGGGACTGCATTCGTACACCCATGACTGGACCATTCTGTATGGCACTGGGGCACATCCTCACAAATGTGCTTCATGCACTCATTGATGACCTCCATGCCTTTACTGGCACCCTTGTTGGGCTTCTGTGTGCCACAGCATGCCACATACACATGCTGGCCACCTGTCATACCATTGCATGGGTGGTTGGTGTGGTACAGAGGGCAACAGATCAGACATTGTCCTCACATTGCCCTTCAGCACCATTCCACGTTCTGGTATTGGCAATGTACACATCCACCTGCACATCATACCCTGTGTCTCAGGATGTTAGGCTATATGACTCCTGGACAGGACACACAGTGGTGCAAGCATATCATGCTACCTACTACATGTCAGGTACATATGGCATTACACAGTCCTCAGACATGGGGCCCCTCATGTTCACTATTTGCTTACATACACAACATGCTGTCACAGAGTACTGTCCATGCCTAGATATCCCACATCTACATACCTGGCACCATTATAGCTCCACCAGCTCATACTGATGACAACCGTACGGGTGTCGGTGTGGCAGATACATCATGTGGGTGTCATGGCATCAGGATGCATGACACATGGTGCATGCACATCACCTTTGCATAGCAACATTCATCCACTGAGTATCACATGGATACTGTCCCGTACATGCATATCAAATTGTACATGGTTGCTGTACACACAAATGCCCCACATGGTGCTGTGGTTACCGTATTCCACTGTGGCATGGGTACACATCTGCAGGGCCACACCTATCTGTACTGTGTGTGATGCTGGTACATAGGTAGCCATTGTACCTGTGGCATACACACATCTACACACGGGCAAGGTTACAATACCACATTCGTGGTGTACCTTCCACAATGGCTACGACTTTACATGGCACAGCATTGTCATGCGATGATGTGTACCAGGCTCAGACAGTTTACATATGTGGCTGACAGACGGAAAACACATCTGTACACATCTGCATACCACATACACAGGGGTGTCTTCTGCTCTGACATGGACCATGTCCTCCGCATTACTGATGCATGTAGTACTCATACATGGCAATTGCAGTGGGCAGTGTGAACGGACCACTCATGGATATGTGCACACATGACACATTGCATGGGCTGGGCTTCTGTGTTACTTCCGCACACAACACACACCATGCTGTGGAACATAGGTCCTGTGCACATCCCACAGGGACACACAGTGGCACTGTTCATGTGATAGCTCCCTTGCTGTTTGAGTGACACGTAGTCATGGTACCACCACAGCAGCAGTACTGTGTAGACATGCAGTTGACACCCACCTCTGCTGTTCACTGGACACTACCATGGGAGGTGACACTACTGTGTACACTGCACATGTGTTTACACATGGACCTGCCGGACTTCATTGTTGCCCACATTGCACCTGCTACAGATCGTTTGGCCATGGTTACTTGGTGTTCCTTCCATTTCAGATGGCTATTATGCTACTACTCTGTCCCATATGTACAGGCCATACGTATCCTGTTATTGTACATACCAATAGGCAATAACTCCATTATGCATGATATGCCTGTGATACTGTGTATGATGTCTGTCATATCCACCATGACAGCTTTACATTACACATAGTTGACATAGTATCCCCTACTGCAAGGCATACGGCACGCCGGGCATTACATATGACATCGACGGTATATGCCCATACACATGTGTGCTGTGACAGTATACATACATGTCCTATCCCCTGCTATGGCACTTCCTTGTTGGACATCCACTGCCAGCATCGGCGGTGGTGTGGCATTGTTCTCTGTTATGCCCCCGTGGCAGCCCTTGTGTTATCCCGCTGTGTACATGATGTCCCACTGCTGTGCACACGGTGTCCACAGTCGTTGGTATGCTCAGCAGGATAGCACTACATAACCACCTTTCACCACTCTCTGCATTATGGACAAGTATCATTACTTACAAACACCATTCACATACAGTACAGCTTCGTCATACACATCATGAGTTACACACCCGTACATATCGTGGGTTCTACATACCTTGTCTGTGTTTCCTTCTGTTTTTCGCTATGTATCGCTATTCCGATTTCTTACTCTATCCGTTTTTGAGTACTAGTTCGGTATGAGCATACGGTTTGAATATCCTGGGAGTCATCCTTATATCCATCGATACCTGCAACATGTGGGTTCATCACACCAATAGCTGTTCCTCAGTGTGTACTTGTGCGCATATCACCTGTGCATCTACTCCATTCGTACATTACGCATCGTAACTAGGGTATGGTTGCATTCCTCACCTGGGCATTGGCTATTTGCCCTACCTTCGTGGAGATGGTCTGTATTGTGTTATGTTATGTGTAACTGCAGCCGCTATGTGTGGTGACAGGTACATTTCGCAGTGGTGTTAGCCGTGGATTGTGTGTGTTGGGTATGGTATTATGTTCGACATGTGGGTGTCCCTATCCTGACGGCGTCTGTTGATGGCATTTTGCATTCGGATGTGTAACATAGCTGTTGTATTCCTTTAAACAACGGATGCAAGTATGCATCCGCTGTTGATAGTGTTTCCCACGCGAGATGTTGAGGTTATGCAGCTGTCATTGACTGCCTGTATGTTTGTGCTGCTATTACGGCTTGTATCCCTTTGATATGTGCGATGGGGAATATCGGAGGTTGTAGGTGACGGATACGGGTTGTGGGCCTTGCATCTCTACATACACGGTATGCTTGTCTGTGTGCTCCATCCCTGCCTGGGGAGTTGACAGTTACTTGTCTGTTGTTCTGGGAGTGTAGGTTGTGTTGTTGTCATGTGGTGTTGGTATCGCCTGCATGTGTGCTTCCTGCATGTATTCCTCCATCACATCGGTGGTATATCTGCGGTTGTTTGTAATGCGACGACTATCCCTTGTCATTCTGTCCCGGATATTTACAGTCATTGTGGTCCTGTACTTGGGATGGCCTGTTTGCCAGTGGTTGCCACCTATTCAGGTGGCGATTGCTTGTTTGACACTTGTAGAACACACAGCGGTGTTTACGGGCCGATACGTGGCCACGATCAGTACCAGGGTAGCACATGCGTATTTCCGCAGTACATACCTATTGCTGTGTAACTTTGCCGACGTATCGTTTTGCAATTGGCATATCAGTGTCATACATACGGTCATGATTAGTACATACGTCCTTTCCATTTCATGTTGGGTATATTCCTGTGGTACATTCTGGGACATTTTCACTTTGCATCGTTATACGTCGCCACACGCCTAGCCAGGGTGGGGCTCTCAGTACTACTTTGGGAGTACTGGTGTACATATGCCTGGGGTTACTATACTGTATGCCTACACATGTTATTCCACTCCACCTCTCACATGGCACCAACATACACATTTTACAGTGGCACACACATTACACTCGCACAGCGAAACACACGGCACCCTCACCGCACACATACACATACTGCGGCAGTCACAGGGACGGTTGCACACAGTACCTGCATGGGCGCATCACCGCAGCAGTGTCTACCTCCCCCCTCATATCATCATAGTATTACCCGCACATGTACTGTTAATGTACTGCGGCCTGGGGTTCATTCCGTCCTGCGGTTATGCATTTCGGTATGTTGACCTTTCCATGGGTGGCGGTTTCCTCTTCTGTTAAACCTCCCGGATGCTCAGGTTGTCTTTCACTATGTTTACTATGTACAGATATCGCGTGTTACTTCTCTGTCACCTTACATCCCTCTGATTCCCTGTCTTACCTGTTGTACTTATATGTATATGTGTACATATATTTCTATGTGTGTAATTATATCTATCTACATATCTGTATATGCACATATCTACATGTCTATATGTATACACCTTGCGGCGAACGTGGCAGCATACAGCAACGCCGTCTGCTGTAGGACCCGCGTACTGTTCAGGTGTTGGCGTTCCATGCTCCGCTGGCTGTTGGGTGTGCAGTGTTTGGGTGCTGCCTATGTTGGAGTCACACATGGGGCCACCCATACGGTACACTTTACAGGTGGCCATGTTTGTGTGCTGTCCATTTCACTGTGTGTGCAGGTAGGGAGGTGTCAGTCCATGGGGCCTACGCTGTCAGAGTATGTGCTATACGTTCCCTCTTTGCCAGGGCATAGGCATATTGGGTATGCCTCCATCTGCCTACTGGGGCTGGCACAGTGTGTTCATGGTCCTGAACCCTCTGTGCCTGGACTGGCCTTGGCAGTTGTGGTGGGCTTTGTGGCCCTTCACCATTATGTCCCTGCAGCAGCTGCTTCCGCAGGATCATATTATGTAGCATGGCACATACTATGAATATGTGGGCACATGTGCCTGGAGAGTACTGCAGGGCTCCACCGGATGTATCCAAGCACCGGAACCGTGATTTCAGCATCCCAAACACACGCTCTATGATTATTCTGGTTTGTGCGTGTGCCTCATTATGGCATTCTTGCATGTGTGTGTGTGCATTTCTGATGGGAGTCATCATCCACGGCTCCAGTGCATAGCCAGCATCCCCACAAGGTGGCCTTGTGGGATGTCCCCCCTGGTGAATACCTGGTACAGCTGTGAGGCATGCCAGATATGGGAGTCGTGGTAGCTTCCAGGGCTGCCAGCACACACATCCATGATAATGCCCTGCGCATTGCACATGACCTGGCAATTGATGGAGGGGAATCCCTTGCGGTTTATGTAGCATCTACCCTGCTCCCCAGGTGGTGACTTGATTTGTATGTGCGTACAGTCTATCGCACCCAGTACCTCTGGGTATTGTGCCACACGGTGGAAGTGGCACATATTGCTAGCCAACTCCTCCTGAGATATGGGGAAGTATATATGCTCATTGGCATGTGGTAACATGGCATCCAGAAACTGGTTTAGTACCCTGGATGCTGATGCCTGTGAGATGCCCATTATAACCCCAGTTTGCCTTTGAAAGGTACCTGTGTCCAGTATTCGCAAGCTTACACATACCTTTGTGTCCACTGGGATGGGCTCCCCTCTGTTGTTTCTTGTTCTCAGGCATGGCCGGCACAGCTCCACTATTTGCTGTAAAGTGTCCCTATCCACCCTGTAATGCTCTACTATCTCCAGGTCTTGTAGCCCCTGGTAGGTTACCCTTGGTCTGAACACTCTCCTTCTCCTCTAAGGCCTACGGTAGTTGTTGGCACCCTCCTCCACAACTCCGTCTGTCTCTAACACATGCTGATGGATCACGGCCACAGCGGCACCCAACATGTACATTTTAAAAGTTCCCCGTGTGTTTACACCTATGGTGCGGCATTTGGGAATACACGGCTGTGTGTTGTGTGCATTCACACTTTATACTGTTGTGCTGTACACCCGGTGATGTCATAGGGTGTGTCTGTGCGGCCGTATCTGGGGATTATCTTCCATGTTTTACCGTTGGCACTGCAACGCTGTTGCCTTTGGTGTTGCATTACTCTTGCCTGCAATGGATTAGCTTTTGACCTTACCTTACTGTTTCTGCACGTTGCACCTACTATTTCCTGGCATGCATCCTGCAGAGCCCTGTCATGTGTAGTTTCTGGGACATGGCATATCATGCGTTTTGTGTGCTGCCGCCGTTATGCTGCCTGTCTACTTGGCTCTGCTGTGTCAGGTCTTCACTCTTTGCAATCTGCTACCTCCCCTACTTTCTTTGCATTCATATGCCTCCCCTATCCCGTTTTGCAGGTTTCTGCATGCAGAGTTGTCAGCTGCCGCCGATTGGCCTTCGTGGGTTGATTACTGTTGATTGCTCATTACTACTCCAATTACACTGCTTCCGCATTTCCTCATATTCTCAACATCACCTTCCTGTATCCAATGTTGTTTGCGGGGCGAGCGTCACATGACTGGGTTAAGGGAACATAGTCATCCTCGTGCACATGCACCTCTGCGCGCATTGTGTGCTCTCAGCTCAACTATTTCCCCACACGCCGGTCCTGCAGCTGTGATGTGCAATGTACAGCCCAGGTTTGCTGGGCTCCAATGTGCTTCCTCCTACAGTGGCACACCCCTCTGCAGGTGACATGTATTCCCTCTGAGCCACTCCTCGGTGTATTACCACTGCGCTGTTTGGTACAGCCTTACGCCGGCGGGGGTTTTGCGATTCAGTATTATCTGCCTCATTTGCATGGCATTGACTACTAATTCATAGTTACCGCGCCGAACACTGCTGCGACTCCTTGGCAACCCTTGCACCGTGGATGTGGCTTTCCATGCATACCATGGTGTATTGTGGCTGTGAAGCTGATGTGTATTACACTGCTCTTTTATGACATTTTCATATTATTTTATTGTTTAGCACCTTCTGCAGACATGTCCTGGGGTTCTGCTGTGAGTTTCTGTGGACATACCATTTATGTTATTATTTACATGTTGTGCATGTTTTCTTTTGACATTCTCTGTGTCTTTTGCCATTGGCATATGGCAACAGTGTGATACCTGAAGTTGACAGCCTTCCGTTACTCCTATGTTATGTTTGGGTAAATGTAAACCATTTTTTTTTGGTTTACATTGCCGTGCCCTTATGCTATGCCTGCGCCACTTCTTGGATCGCTATATGTCTTCATTTGCATGGTGCAACACCGCACATGGGGTGTTTAGTATACCTACGCCAGAGGCGGTGCAGATCCGGCGCACGCCAGTAGTGCATGTGGGATTGGATCGTACCTGAATCGCTCGGCAGCCATATTTGGCGTTGTAACGCCTACGCTATGCGTCCGCCTGGCACAACGTTCATGAATCCCGGGGCTTTTTTTTTTTTATTTTTTTTTTTTGGTCTTCACTTGCCATGAGAGACCTTCTTTTTTTTTTGTCCCTAACTGGGGGGCTGGAAATCTGGCAACCCTGTCTTCAAACTATCTGGAGATATACAGAGCTGAGCATATTTTTCTGGCACTTCAGAGTTGTGTACTGGTAATTGTTGTTTGACTAATTTTATATCATTGCTGGCTGACTTCAGAGTTGTGCACTGTTATACTGTATAGTTTTTCAGATCTCTGCTGAAGGTGTACCTGCAAACGCCTCCAAATTTAAGCAACATCACAGGAATAGGGGGGGTGGGTACAGGAAAACCAACACCTTCAGCAGAGATCTGAAAACTATACAGTGAAGCAAAAATAACAGTGCTCAACTCTGAAGTCAGCCAGCAATGATATAAAATTAGTCAAACAACAATTACCAGTACACAACTCTGAAGTGCCAGAAAAATATACTCAGCTCTGTATATCTCCAGATAGTTTGAAGAGCACTCTGTCAGGACACAGGCAGGCTCCAGCAATGATATGCAGACTTTTACTAAGAGGGTCTAATTTTATGCAAGTAATCCTTGAGATAGTCAGATAACACACAGGATGTAAAACCAGTTATGCCAACTTAAGACACAGAGAAATAGGGGGAGGGGGGAAAAACACCTTCAGCAGAGATCTTAAAAACTATACAGTATAACAGTGCACAACTCTGAAGTCAGTCAGCAATGATATAAAATTAGTCAAACAACAATTACCAGTGCACAACTCTGAAGTGCCAGAAAAATATACTCAGCTCTGTATATCTTCAGATAGTTTAAAGAGCACTCTGGGATGACTATGCATTTTTTTGGCATTTAGCTTGAGGCCATGACTCTGACACCAGGTGTCCGTCTCAGTAAAGCCCTTTTGGAGGATGTCTGTGTCAGCCGGAGAGTCGATTATGGCTCCCAGTTTGCAGTCATCGGCGAACTTGGTTAGTCATAGTCCTCCTGTGCTTGCCTGTACTTCTGAGACATTTATGCCAAACAGTAGGGGTCCCAGGACCGAACCTTGCGGGACACCACTTGTGACTGGTTTAGAATTGGACCTGGAGCCCACTATTCTTTCCATGTGAGTTCTGTCTGTAAACCAGCTGGCAACCCATCTTGTGATGTAGGGGTTTATGTTCAGGCTGGTGAGTTTTTCTGTAATACCCAGGTGGGGAATGGTGTCAAAAGCCTTAGCGAAGTCAAGGTAGGCTATGTGAACCACCTTTCTCTCATCTATGGCCTTGGTGACTGTCTCAAAGAAGTCAACCAGGTTTAGTAGGCATGATCTTCCCTTAACAAAGCCGAACGGGGTCGGGTCAAGTGTTTGGAGGTTCGCAATGTCTTTGTTAATGAGTTCCATGATGATGTGCACCATGGCCTTGCAGACCAGGCTAGTCAGTCTTATTGGGCGATAGTTACCAGGGTCAGTTGTGGCCCCTCCTTTGTGGAGAGGAATAACTGTAGCTGTGTGCCATTCTATGGGCATGTAGCCTGTGGAGAGGCTGAGGTTGAACAGCATGTTTAGGTGGGGTGTTAGTTCATTCTGTAGTTCATGCAAGATGCAGCCTGGGACACAATCTGGCCCCATTGACACTGTGTTTTTGGCTTTTGAAAGGGCTGTTTTCACCTGTGCGTCTGTGATTTCCAGGACACTTACACTTTTCCGGTATTGTTGTGGGCCCTTTTGTGGGTGAGAGGGGGGTGAAGTTTGCACTGAATCTATGTGCCAGGATGTTGACAATATCAGTAGGTTCAGTATATTTTGTGCTATTTTGCACTAGTTCAGTGCATATCTGCGAGTTGCTACTTAGATGCTTAATATAGCTCAAGAAGGCTTTGTGGTTATCTTTTGAATCCTTGGCTATTTTTCTTTTGAAGTTAGCCTTTGATGATTTTATGAGGGACCTTAGTTTCTTACTGATACTGATCAGGGATGTCTTTCCTTCTTGGGATTTGCTGTTTTTCTGAACTAGTTTCCTCCTTCTATTATATAGCCTGTTTATGGCAGGGGTCCACCAGACTGGTATTCTTCTCTTAGAGGAGTGAGTCTTTATTTTGCTAGAGATGGCACGATCCATGCATCCTTGTAGATGCTCATAGAGTGCATTTGTAAAGGTTTCAGCATCTTGGGCAGCATTATCCTTTAGTGTGGGGGCTGTGAAACTAACCGCCTCTGTTTTAAATAAGGTAAGGTTTGCTTTAGAAACATTTTTTACTGTGGTTTCCTTAGTTGGGGGTGGTGGTGTGGTGTGGACATCTAGAGTGATTATTTTATGGTCTGATCTAACCAGTGACAGGTTGACTTTTGGTGTGGAATACCTGTCGCCCATGTTGGTGATGACCAGGTCCAATATGTTGTCACCTCTGGTAAGGAGTTTACCAGCTGATCAAGGCCATTTGAGTTGATTAATTCCAGGAAGCGCTGGGCCTGGGAGTTTGTACTCGAGTAGTTTTCCCAGTTAATGGTAGGGTAATTGAAATTGCCCAATATCACAGTGTTCGGTAGGACATTCATGTTTTCCAGTGTCTCCAGAAAGGTGGAGTGGTGGTCCTGGGTCATGGAGGGGGATCTGTAGCAGGCCACAATTTGAATTGCAGATTTGCCTGATGTTAGTTGCACATGGATGATCTCAGAGGTATCATGCTGGGCCACTAACCTGGAGGTGTAGGTATCCTTGATGAATATGGATACACCCCCTCCTTTTGTGTTTTGGTCCGTGTTCTGTGGCCAAAACGTGTGGTATGAGTTGTAGCCTGGTAGTGCTGGGGTGCTCTTTGGAGCCTTGAACCAGGTTTCAGTTACTGCACAGATGTCGACATTCACCATACTGAGGAGTGCTTCGAGCGCATGCATTTTGAGATTTAAACTCCTGGCACTGAGTAGCATAGCCCTCAGTTTTTTGTTAATTGTGCTGTTTACAGAGGTGGGTTTGACATTTGAGCCTTGCCTAAAAAAGCACTATGGGGACAGCAAAAGCCTTGGCCAGTATTCAAAAGCCTAGGGGTGATAGGTGCAAGTTGTCCCTTGTGAAGCAACACGGATTGTCAAGCATGTCATCCCAGGCTGACAGACACTGGATCCCCTTTGAATGAAACCAGAAGCTCAGCCAATTGTTGAAATTGATCATTTTTTTCTTTATACTGAGGTATCATTCTTGGTGAGGGCAGGATGCTACTCAGGGTCAGGGTCATACCAGCCTGGACTACATGATCAGAGAGCTCTTCCATGTCTCTTTTCATGTAGTCCAGAGAGGTACATCTCAGGTCATTCACACCAACATTAACAATGACAGAGTCATATTTGTACTTATTCTGGAGAGACCTGAGTGCTTGTGTTATGTGGTGGATTCTGGCTCCCGACAGGCAGCTAACAGTAACCTTCTGTTTGTCCAGTCTAGTGAGTGGGACATCAGTGTATCTGACTATAGAGTCACCTATTACTAGTGTGTTAGGTATGTTATTTCGCTTTAAGGGCTGTGATTGTGCGGCACACTGATTTTGTGTTTTATGTGTTGTCTGGTTTGTGACGGGAGATGCAGGTTGTTTGGGTGTCTGCTTTGGAGGTGTCTGATGCTTTTGCAGGTTTTTATTTAGAACCTCCGAGTATGATTTAGTGTATTTATGTGTATTTTTTGCCAGTGCTGGTTTAGTAGGTCTATGTGTGGCTGGAGGTGTGGTGCAAGTGTTAACCTTCTCCTCTTGACTGTCTGTTCCAGTCTTGGGTGGAGACAGCTTAGCCTCCTGTTTGGCTGTATAATTGCATCTCTCACGTATGTTAGTGTTTTCTGTTAGGGGGAGAGGCATGTCTATGTACATGAGGCAGTTGTAACATTGCCTCAGGATACACAGATTCACCAGCTGGACTGGACAGTACACCTGAAATTGCCCTTTGGTCATGCCTGAATAGTAGGGTAAGCTGCTTAATCGCTTGGTTGGTAAGGGGTGAATAAAGAGCCTTCTTACCCTGCTGGGCAATGAAGTGTCAGGGTATATTAGTGCTTGCTATTATGTCTGAGCAAGTGCTGGGCTGTAGGATGCTTTCTGAGTTCTTAGGTTGAGAGTTAGACTAGTTTCAAGGGAAAAACTGAAGAGGAGACTTAGTGGAGCCGGGAATAATTTAACCATAGCTAACAGGCGATGCACGGTGCACAAAACCATGCAAACATGTTTTTTATAGCAGGGAAATGAAAGAGATAGAAATTAGCCCAAAATGGCCAATAAACTACTAATTTCTGGGCTGGAACCACTGCTCCAGGGCAGATAGACTGCTCAAATTCCCCTCTTTCACAGGTAAACAGAGAAACTTCCTTCTATCCAAGTAAGATATGGGCAACTCAGAAACTAGTAACACAGCCCTGAATTCAGGACTAGCCTGAAAACTGGACTATACTCGCTTAGAAAGGCGGGAAACAAGGATTTTTTTGTTTTTGTTTTGTTTTTTTGAAAAGATAAGGCAAAAACAGTAAAAATACATTTAAAACAGATTTAAACAACTACAAATGATCAGAAAAGGCTATCACACTTTAATGTGTAGCCTACAACACTTAAACAAATTATTTAAACAAAAAATTGACTTTTTAAAAGTGCAGGCAGTCAAATAAGTACAATATGTGAAAAAAATCAAGCTTTTAAATCACAATAAACACTGGAAAATCGGCGTTTAGGTGGAAAACAGTTAAGTACAGCAAGAAAGTACAGAAAGCTGATACTTAATCACTCCAGTGTCTCTCTTCTAAGCTAGAAAGCTTGTATCAGTTTAAGGCTTTCTAGTGCTTCCCAGTACATTAGTTACAGGAAAGATGGGAACCAAGTGCAGATGTGGTCTTTTAAACCAGAAAGTTGAAAGAGATGGACAAACTGTCCAAATGGTCAATAAACTACAATTTCTGGGCCAAGAACAACTTCTCTTGTGGTAGACAGGCTACCTAGTGCTTGCCACTCCCACTGCTAAGCTAGAAGGCTCTCCTCCAACACAGAAAGGCTTGTGGAGCTCAGAAGCATACCAACAGTCCTGAATACAGCAAATCTGTATCTGGAGTAGGCTAGTTACAGGAAAGGTGGGAAACAAGCACAAGTGTGGCCTTTAAACCAAAAAGTTGAAAGAGATGGAAAAAAACTGCCCAAATGGCAAATAGCTACAATTTCTGGGCCAGGAACCACTCCTCTTGTGGTAGATAGGCTACCTAATGCTTACCACTCCCACTGATAAGCTAGAAGGCTTCCCTTCAATACAGAAAGGCTTGGCGGGCTCAGAAGCTTAAAAAGAGTCCTGGATACAGCAAATATGTACCTGGACTAGACTAGTTACAGGAAAGGTGAGGAACAAGTGCAAACATAGGCTTTTAAGCCAGCAAGTTTAAAAAGAGATGGAAAACTGCCCAAATGCCCAATAAACTACAATTTCTGGACCAGGAACCACTCCTCTTGTGGTAGATAGGCTACCTAATGCTTACCACTGCCACTGATAAGATAGAAGGCTTCCCTCCAACACGGAAAGGCTTGGGGGACTCAGAAGCTTACAAAGAGTCCTGGATGCAGCAAATCCATACCTGGATTAGACTAGTAACAAGAAAGGCAGGAAACAAGTGCAAACACAGGCTTTTAAAAAAGGAGGTTGAAAGAGATGGAAAAGCTTCCCAAATGGCCAATAAACTATAATTTATGGGCAAGAAACCATTCCTCCTGTGGTAGATAGGTTACCTAGTGCTTACCACTCCGACTGATAAGCTAGAAGGCTTCTCTCCAACACAGAAGGGCTTGGAAGGCTCAGAAGCTTATCAACAGTCCTGGATACAGCAAATCTGTACCTGGACTACACTAGTTACAGGAAAGGCGGGGACCAAATGCAAAAGCGTGCTTTTAAACCAGAAAGTAGAAAGAGATGGAAAAACTGCACAAACGGCCAATGAACTACAATTTCTGGGCCAAAACCCACTCCTCCCATGGTAGATAGGCTACCTACTGCTTACCACTCCCACTGATGAGCTAGAAGCCTTCCCTCCAACACAGAAAGGCTTGGGCGGCTCAGACGCTTAACAACAGTCCTGCATACAGCAAGACTGTATCTGGACTAGACTAGTTACAGGAAAGGCAGGAAACAAGCTTAGAATATATTTTTTTATATATACAGAAAAGCAGCTAAAACAGCAGTAAATACAATTCAAATTGCAGTGCAGGCTAGCACAATTGAGTGTGTACCAATATTACGGCAAATACAGTTTAAATAAATGCAATTAAATTAACAAATGACTAAAAACAAGTGCAGAAGGCAGTAAATTAGAAGGCTACTAGCAAGCAGTAATAAGTGCAAAGAGCGACTGAACAGATAGCACACAGAACAGCAACTAAGACAGTTACAGTAAGAGCAGCTGAATAAACTATATATATATATATATATATATATATATATATATATATATATATATATATATATATATATATATATATATATATTATTTATTTATTTATTTTGAGGGAGGGAACAGAGCAGAATTAAAAGGCTACAGGGGTTGTCCTTCCCAAATGCTCTCTTTGTACACAGTAGGAGTGCCTGAAATCATAATATGATCTCACTGCACTCAGTTGAGTGAGCAAATGAGATGGGCCCAAAAGGAGTATCCAAATACAAATTTACAAAAGGGGCGGGCAGTTTCAAAGCCACCAACATTAACACCAAATCAAGAACAGGGAGGGTGGGTGGTGAACTAACTGTAGAGAGACAGCCACAACTTCAGTTGAGTTAATATTCAGTGAGAAACACAAATAAAATAAATTAAATACAGTACTATATGAAAAAGAGCAGATAAAAATGTACTTAAATTCACATATACGTCCAGTTGATTTCAGGTAGATCTTAGCCGGCCAATGCTCACATATTAAGCATAAATAACCCAAATGTGCCACTTATATAAGGCAGGACAGAATATCAGTGATGAGGTGAAACTACCCCCCACACTGCTATCAATGGCTACACAGAAATTCTAACAAGTACTCTGTAGAGAGACAGCCACAACTTCAGCTGAGTTATTAGTTCAGTTGGCATGATAGATTAGTATCCCAACATCTGCCTCACCTCTGGAATAGACTACACATTAAGCAGGGTAGCACCTTTACAGCATTCAAGGTAACCATAGATAATTGGATGGGCCTTCTCAAATTCTCCCCAGTGCATTTTGTCTTGTCCTCCTTAAGGCTATATGTAACTTTTGAATATAAGTTTTGGCTAGGCTTTTAATAGTATGTAGAATGCTTGTTTAGTACTTACCTATGAAGATATGAACCACTGTCTCCAAAGTTAAAAATGTATATGGGCCCTGATAATATTCTTGGATGTATAATCTTTAGTGGCAAATATGTAGTATAAGGGCCTCCTCTAAACATTATCAGCTTAAATCTCACTACAAGGTAAGTTCCTGAAGAGTAAAAAAAGGCCATCATAATACATTATTGATCAGGTCATGTTTGTCAAGAGTTGGTCATGTCTACGCAGCATGGCAAACATCTTCCTAATGGTGGATAGTTGCTATCTACGCAGCATGGCAAACATCTTCCTAATGGCAGATAGCTGCCAAGTAGATCACACAACATTTATCAGTCTTGTTAAATCCTTTGACATGATCCCCCATACTTATATTTTCAAAAAAGTTGAAGCCCAACGCATAAAGCCATATATTTTAAAGTGAATAGCAGAAGAAGTTATCATCCCTCTCTATCCCTTATCAGACCAGTTTTTCAGCAAAATATCCACTTTGGCATGCTTTTGTCTAAATATATCATACAGTTTGAAAGACCCCAGACAGTCCTAAATAAAAAGATAAGACAGGCCTGAAACCATATTCATATACTCTTTGTGCTATGCACTCCTCTGTTGTTATTTATGCTTATCTTTTACAGCCTTTAAAAACTCTGCCTTCTTCATTTCCAGTGCCTTCACAAACATTACCAGATAAACATACTAAATATTTTAATCATCAAAAACAGGGCATTCTGGCATTATAGAGTAATTTCTCAATGCATTCCTTATCACAGAAATAAAAGCCTACTGATATTATACAGTGTGAAATCCTCATAGGCTACAAGATGAACCTTAATAGTTGGATTGGTAGAAAAAAATCCCCCCTCAGCCTATCTTCTGTCACAATTCTGAAGGCAGGATATAAGCAATGAAGGTGGATTATAGCAGCTTTTAATGGTTCTTGCACTAGATTGTCTTGTGGGTACAAAGGCCCTGTGGTCCTATGAATTGCTGGGAATGTGCATTATTACTTTCATGTCAGCTGTCTGCTTCATATTATGTTAGATTAATAAGATATTCTATGTGAATATTGGATTACATTGCATATGTGCTGCAGGGAAACTGGAGCTGTTTTGATTTATCTAACATCTGTTTACTGGAATAGTCCAACTGGGACAGGGCCCATTTTCAGCAGAGGGCTGAGAAGAAATACTCCAGATGCATGTCCTTGCAATGGGGGAGGAAACCAGAGCACACAGCGTTAACCCATGCAGACTCCACACAGAAGGCACCTCAGCAAAGAATCAAACCTGAGAACAACTGGCTGGAAGGCAACAACACTAACCACTGCACCATTGCATCATCCTGTTCAAAGTGCTACAGTCTTAATAATCAAACCACTTCATCACCCTGTTCAAAGTGCTACAGTCTTAATAATCAAACCACTACATCACCCTGTTCAAAGTGCTGCAGTCTTAATAATCAAACGTTCTGCATATATTATGCTTCAGCCTGTGTGGAAGCATGTTTGTTCCTGTAATCTGGTAAAGTGGAAGCACATCCTAGACAGTAACAGCCTACTTCTCCCTTGCCTACTTTTTCTTCATACTGTGCTTTTAATTAACTCTCTACTTTCACACTCTGTCTCAAGCACGGTACTCGTAGATGTTGCAGAAACAAGAGTACATCCACATTTGTGACCCATCTACCCCACCCAGTATACCTCTCAACTTTATAGATCTTCATGGAATGGCCAGATCTTTGCCTCATATGTTGGATCCTCATAAAATCTGAGATTTTACTGCAAATCAATGCGGAATAAAGTCACTAAATAACAGCATACATTTGAGTTTCAGACTTCATCCTTCAGAAAATCCATGCTAATGCATCACTGTTATTCTGGCAACTTTCTGAGCCTATGAGAGCAATATCTGAAAATTCTCCTTGAATTTGGGCTGTTGTCCCTCCATTATATTTGGCTTTATCTAGATTGATTTTACTTAGAGTTTGAGGGGTACGCAACCACATTGTTGCTAACTCTTTCTATCTTGCTCAAGTTGTTACATGACAGGATACATTTATCTACCCTGATACCTTCTTAACTAGAAAGTTGCTTGAATACGTTTTTCCCTACACCCCCCCCCGCTGTCTAAACTATTTCCTCCACTTAGCATTTAAATACCTTCTAGTACATAAGAACAGCTTATCCTTACCCATCATGTTCCACAAGACATTCCTCTTCATTTTATACTTATACAATCTCCCTAAATATGATCCCTTGTTTGTGTAACTGAATTTTTCTTTAAACACTTACCCATCACCAGTCTTTTATCATACCCTCATCCTCCTTTCTTATATATTTATCAAACAACAGAATATTAATTACATTACTTCCTGAGCAGTATAGGCTATTTATTTCCTTGCCTGCTCTAAGCTACACTGTCAGATAAACAGTTATTTTTTGCTTAAACTTGTTGACTTACCCCTCCAAGTATTCTCCTCTTAGTACAAAGTCTCCCACGTCCCTACTCCCTACTTGTTTTTAAATCACAACTGGTTTGTATCTTTTACACTACCTCTTTCCCCCTGTAAAACCACCAGTAGTATTTGAACCTATAACGCAGGATATTTCCCCACATTCCATCTTCCATTCACTAATGCAGCAAGCCATATATGGTGGATTGGTGTGACTGCATGCTCGGGTGCTTAAAGTTACTCTAATGCTGCACCTAAAAGAATAAAATGAATCTAAAATTCTGTTTTTTTTCTCAGCCACCCATCATATGACTTCATTTGCTTAGTATGATAGAATACTTTGTGTTTTTTTGTTTTCTCTTTTGAAAAATGCATACACCTTTACTGACCATTCCACCTAATGATAGAGTAGTTTATTTTTCTTGATATCATGTAATTTTCTTATTTATTTTGTTCTCTTAATTTTGCTTATTATATTAATAGCCTGAGTAGATTAAATGATTCAGGTTGCAGGAGTTTGTTACCTTGGTTAATAAGCATTATGTAAACAAAAATTATGCTGTAGTTACCCAAATGCTTCCTGAATTTCAAACCTGTATGAATTTAAGATGCATATATCTTGAGTGATTCTAACACATTTTAGGGGATACTAAACTAAACATTAGACCACTGCTAACTTATCAAAGATCCTCCATGCAGACGTGTTTTCATCCCACTGGTTTTAAGACTGTCCTTCTTAGCTCTGGTGTCTGGAATGCAAAACAGGCCAGAAACAATCCTAGAATATAATAAAAAAAACTCAGACACATTAACCCGGCCTAAAACCTAGCCCACACCTTCTAACATTAAAACATTAAAAGGGGATCTGCAAAGTAGTTTTAAGTTAGTTCTGGGATGTGAACTTAGTTTAAAAGAAGTTCCTTTTCAATGCCTATTTTCTTAATACAACCTGATCATAACGCAGCCTAATATCTGGAAAGGTCATTCCACATTCCACAGAGCACGTGTAAGAAAGAAAGGTGAGACATAAGCAGGTTTAAACAATGGAATGAGATTGACAAAGGTACAGAACTCTAAATCATATCAAAGTCTTCATGTATTAATAGTGAAATGAAGAGTGCGCTTTTGCATAACTATGACACATAATAAACAAGAGAACAGCTTACAAGGCCATTACCTAGCTATTTTGTTGAAGGCCAGCTCAACCCCCCTTTAAATAATGCATCACTATTTTTCTTCTAATTGTTAGCACTATTTATAACAGTTGCTGGTTTTATGCAACGTGTATATATATACCACACCTTCTGTGTTACAAAAGCAGATAGTTTGGGTGAGCTAGTAATACTTTTTTTGCTTCAGAATACATGGCAGCCTTTTCCTTCTTTCTTTTTAAACAAACTATTTGACAAGTCACTCGTGTCTGTGGCAGCATCACTGTTATTATGTACATATGCACAGTTTCCTTTTAAACTCATTCATGCTGGCATTGTAGTTGATACTACTGGAAACAACACTGACCTGTGTACATATTTATTTATTAGTTACTTATTTACTGTGTTCAGGGTTCATTGGTACTTTTTCATGCTGGCATTACACTGTTTGTATTATATCTCTATATATGTATGCTTATATGTTTGTATGTGTGTTCAGTTTTATAATACATGCATTTTACTGTCATTTGATAAATATATAAATAAGTAAATTATCAAACAACTTAGTAAATGCCAATTGATTTTGTACTCCACTCTGCTTTTCTTCTTAAATAAATATTCATTATGTGATTACCCACTTAATCTGTTTCAGGATCACAGCAGATACACATCTTGTTATTGCAACTGACACAAAACATACAAACTAATTCTGACTGTGATGTCAGTCTACAGAATACATTTTTAACATATTTGTTTCAGTAATACATGATGTGTTTATGGTTGCTTCTCAGTTGATATTACCTGGGTATTATTTCTGCAATGTTACAGAGAATTTGCCCTGTCGTACAGTTCATAAGCATTGCTATATTCTGCGACTGATCTTATATGTCTGAATGATGATTGTTAAATTGTAATATGTCTGCTTGTGGTTCACTCTTATTACTTCTTTTAAATTCTGTTTTCACTATTCTTTTAGCTCCATATTCTGTCCTTCCCTTGGTCCCAATATAAATTTCTCAGTCTTTGCTTGAAGCACTAATTCATTCAAATTGAGTCTGCTCCTTTTTGCAGTTTATTTGAATGATGTATTGGAAGCCTAAAGGCCATGTTTTTTACAGCCTTTTCCCATCACTGTAAATCAAACTATGCCCTATGTAATCCAACTCTACATCAGCCCTGACTGTAGCAAGCACACTGCAGGTCATACATTCATTTATAGAAGATATTAAGCAAATGAGCAGTTGGCAGACGTGCAGAGACAAAAATCTCTTCTTCTCAAGGCGGTGCAATACTTGGCATGACATACAATTTAGTGATAAGGACACGCAACAGTGGTCCTGGAAATTGTGAGAACTAAGGTGGCACCTCTGCTGCCTTGAAAAGGCAATTACTGTCATCATTCAAAAGGTAAGGTTATTTATATTTTGCAACATTTTCCAAAATTAGAGGCAATCTTCAATGAACTGATGTAGTTCATAATGTATGGGTAATTACATCCTTCTTAACATGCTCAAATTTCTTGTTTTAACTTATTTATTGTTTCTGCATGGCACCTTCATTTATTAAAGTTATGATGACATAACATCTATTGATGAATGTTTGATCACACTCACACAACTTGTCTATTTAAAGCAAATTCCATAGAACAGGTGGAAAAAGCATTGACTGCAGTCAGAGCAACCTGGTATCCATTAACACTCAGAGATTTGGGAAACCAGTAAAGGTGGGTGTGAGCAGGTGGCTACAATGGCTGACTTATCCTAGAGGCACAGAGGTTAGGAGGGAGGTGTTTTGGCCTACTGTAATGTGGATAAACTGATATAACAGCACCATTATGTAGACCAGGGACAAGTACTTTGTTTGGTAGCCCTCACTGTGTGGGGGAGATAAGAGTGAGCATGAAGTTAAAGACACAGCAACTCCTCTATTATGTGAGTGCATATTTCAGCCAGCAAGACTGCATTAGGCATATTCCAAAAAAAAAAAACACAAAATTCAGATACAGATGATGGCTCTCCAGCACTTCGACCCATCCGTCCTCCCAAATACTGGAGTAAATAATTGGCTGATGAATAGCATTGATGCGGGTGTTCTTGGCAAGAAAACTGGTAGAAAAATGTGTCTATCGCATGCAGAGCTGGAGTCAACACTAGGTAAGCTAGGCAGCTGCCTAGTGTCCGTGTTGGCAGGGAAACTTATACTTTAGTATAAAAAAAAAAAACATTAAGTAAAAAACCCTGCAGGATCATTCTATAAACATAGTAAGGATTAGGACCCCATATGAGAACTTCATTTCCTTCTGACTTTTTCAAGCTGCAGAAATCTCATTAGGGCAATGTCCTAATGTCATCTAAACCCACGAGAGACATTTAAGCTAAACCTGCATGGGAAGCTGAGGGTAGTGTGCGTGTGTGTGTGTGTGTGTGTGTGTGTGTGTGTGTGTGTGTGTGTGTGTGTAATGCCCCAGTTTTGAGCACTGTCTAATTAAGTTATTCTGCTCAGAGTCAAACCCTGAATCTTAATAAATAAGGACAGTCCAGTGTCTTGAACCTCCACACCAATTGCCAGGTTTCTTCTATTTTTATTTTATTTTATTTTATTTATTTATTTTTTTGGTAATCACTGAGGATTACAATCTGTCAGTGCCATGCACAAACTTTAAAAGCTATGCTGTTCAATGTTAGAGGTGTAACAGGTAACACACACACTTTTGGTGCAGAAAGTTGCGGAGTTTATGCACACAACAGATAGACTGATTGCTGACACTATTGTGCATCATAAATGGAGCGGATGCTGCTCTTCTGGGTATGTTCTCTTTGGATAAAATGTCTAGAGCCTGTTCTTGTTGACAGTACTACTTGTCAGAAGATGTTTTAAATTGGTTGTTTTGAACATTTTTTTCTGATAAGCAAAGAAATTAAAAATATTTTAACCAATAATGACAAAACTACCCATTTCAACTATAAAAAGCCACTCCAACATCTATCATAGGCTAACTACCCTTGTGGGCCACTTTAAGCTAGTTAGTTACCCCATATGAGCATCAAACCTTGCACCTTGTATCTATGAGATAAATACCTTAACTATTACACCAATCTCCCAACAGCAAGCAACCACCAGTCCCCTATTTTGAACCCAAGATCATCGCACCTGCGGACCACTGCAATAACCTGCCACATCACATAGCTGTTTATAATTCACCAATATCAGTCAATACGGTGGATATAAAAAGTGTACACAGCTCTGTTAAAATGCCAGGTTTTTGTGATATAAAAAAATGAGACCACAATAAATCCTTTCAAAACTTTTTCCACCTTTAATGTGACCTATAGTCTGTACAATTCAATTGAAAACCAAATTTGTTAGGGGAAAAATATAAAAAATAAAAAAACATCCAATACGCTAACTGCATAAGAGTCCACACCCTTAAACTAATACTTTGGTGAAGCACCTTTTGATTGAATTACAACATTCAGTGTTCTTGGGTAGGAGTCTATCAGCATAGCACATCTTGACTTGGCAAAATTTGTGCAAAAGTGCTCCAAATCTGTCAGATTGCAAGGGCATCTCTTGTGCACAGCCCTTTTGAGATGAACCCACAGATTTTCTATTGAATTTAGGTCTGGGTCTGGCTGGGCCATTCCAAAACTTTAATTTTCTTCTGGTGAAGCCATTCTTTTGTTGATTTGGATGTATGCTTGGAGTCATTGTCATGTTGAAAGGTGAAATTCCTCCTCATCTTCAGCATTCTAGCAGACACCTAAAGGTTTTGAGCCAAAAGTGACTGGTATTTGGAACTGTTCATAATTCACTCCACCTTGACTAACCCCCCAGTTCCAGCTGAAGAAAAGCAACCACAAAGCATGATACTGCCACCACCATGCTTCACCATCGGGATGGTGTTGTTTTGGTGATGCAAAGTGTTGTTTTTGCGCCAAATGTATCTTTTGGAATTGTGGCCAAAAGGTTCAACCTTGGTCTCATCAGACCATAACACATTTTCCCACATGCTTTTGGGAGACTTGATGTATTGTTTTGCAAATTTTAGCTGTGCCTGGATGTTTTTCTGTGTAAGAAAAGGCTTCCATCTTGCAACCCTACCCTATAGTCCAGACATGTGGAGAATATGGGAAATTGTTGTCACATGTAGTACACAACCAGTACTTGCCAAAAGTTCCTGCAGCTCCATCAGTGTTGCTGTAGATCTCTTGGCAGCCTCCCTGACCAGTTTTTGTCTTGTTTTTTCATCAGTTTTGGAGAGACGTCCAGTTCTTTGCAATGTCACTGTTGTTCCATATTTTCTCCACTTTTTGATGACTGTCTTCACTGTGTTCCATGATATATCCAATGCTGTGGAAATTTTTTGTACCCTTCTCCTGAATTATACCTTTCAACAATGAGATCCCTTTGATGCTTTATAAGCTCTTTGCAAACCATGGCTTTTGCTGTAGCAGGCAACTGAGTAAATGTCAGGAAAATCCTACTAGGACAGCTGAATTTGATTTGGGGTTAATCAGAGTCTCTTTAATTGATAGCAGGTGTGTACCGAAGAAGACCGAATGTTGTAATTAAATCAAAAGGTGCTTCAACAAAGTATTAGTTTAAGGGTGTGCACACCTATGCAACCAGCTTATTGTATGTTTTTTTATTTTTTATATTTTTTCTCCTAACAGATTTGTCTGTTTTTCAATTGAATTGTTCAGGTTATAGGTCACATTAAAGGTGGGAAAAGTTTTGAAATGATTTATTGTGGAATCATTTTTTTATATCACAAAAACCTGGCATTTTTACAGGGGTGTGTAACCTTTTTATATCCACTGTATGTATAATCTTTACAGAAGTAAAAGTCACCTGAATAAATCTACAATAAAAACATCTGTAGCTAATGAAGCGATTGCTACTTACAAGCAAGTTTATATTTCAGTATTTCATCTATAAATGCAGTGCTTCCTGCCCTTGAAGAATGAATTGCTTATGTTACATTAAAAAAAAGATGAAAAGCTGGTAATATTGCAATAGGGAGTTGCTGGCAAATTGGTAAGTTCATAGTTATTAGTCAACTCATACAAAAAAGGACACACTCAGGACTGCAGGATCCCCCCTTTAAATTCTCCATAGCATAAGTAATCTAACTACATGGTGTGAAAGTAGAACCCACAGCCTTCTACACCAAAAAGCGAGCATGTTACCTGGTGTGTTATTAGTACTGCTTTTAGTTTTTGTAGCACGTAGACTGACTGTTATTTGCTAAACAAAACAGTTACACACTGAAAACAAACTCTGCATGAGCAGCACTAAACTTCTCTTCCCGTGAAACTCACAGTTCTTTGAGAAAGCACTGAAACTCACAATTCCTTGAAAATGTACTGAAACTCACAATTTCTTTAGCAGTCTGGTAGTTGGCTTAGAGGGTTCAGACTCTTGTTTTCTGTAACCCAAGTACAGGGTTTGAGCCTAAGTAAGTTAACTGACTAGTCTGCCATCCTTCACAAGGTCATTTTACACACACATATGAAACAGAATGGCTACAAGTTAAATTCGGCATGTTTTTGTCAAGTGGAGAAGATGCTAAACAATGTTTACATTATATCTGCATTGGTGTGTTCATTGTACTAAAGATGCAGATATGATGGATAGTGAGTGGGTGTGTCTTCTGAATGTTATCAAGCCCCAAAAAAGCAATGATCTTGTCTTCGAGTAGTGCATTGTGGTATTGTACCTGCAAGACTGGGGAGGGGTGCTGGTATGTGATTTGGGGGTATGGAGGAGAGGGAGTGAAGTTAGACATAATTTGTCCTCTAGCAGATTGGATATACTATTAATATTAGAGCATCTAATTTTATTTACTATTAACTCTGCAGCTTTGAGCATTATTCTCAGGTTTCTAACATATATGCCTCTCCTATGGCATACAGGAATAAAGCCCTGATGATGACCCAGGTGATCTAGCCTCAATTAGCAATTCAGTTGACTGACAGTGTGGCAGGGAAGGATGGGAATGCCTATCCTGGAGGGAGAGTGGTGGTGTAGGAATCTTCTGCAATGATCCCTGGTGGAGGCTGGGGACATTGTTTGAGGAGGAATATTTCAAAGAGGAGGTGGGGGGGTGGACCTTGCTCAGCTTCACTGGGAGGACAGGCAATATGCTGGAATGATACCACTGCATGTTCACTCTCAAATTCAACTGTGTCACTGTGGGGGAGGAAGGAGTGGGTAGGGCAGTCAAGAAAAAAACTCTAGGATGGATGCAGACAGCTGAGCCCCCCTGGGCCACCACTAGAATCCATAACAAGCCCCAGTACACATCTCAGCAATTTCCAGAGTGTGGTTACAGAAAATGGCTGGTAGACACAGCTTGGGCATGGCACATTGTTGCACCAAGTCAGTTCAATGACAAAGTGACCTAAAAAAAAAAGGTTTCTAACATAGTTAAAGACAGCTTTGATTATCTTTTGCCTGAGTGGCTATTTTTACACATATCTAGCTTTGGTAGATTTGATGAGGGGTAGGAGTGCCCTGTTAAGTTTGGCAAGAGCACTTTTGACATGTGAAATGTTACATTTATTTTTATATGCAATGAAGTTTTTCCTTTATCACAGAGATTTTTTTATATTTGAGTTCCACCATAAGGATTTATTTTTATATTTGGCATTATATTTATTTCAGAGGGGACAGATGTTTCTATTCAGCCATTTACATGTACATAGAATTTGGTGGTGAAAGATTTTACATTTGTAGACAGATCATCTGTGTGGAAGGGAATGCTGAATTTTGCCAAGTTATCACTTAGTTTTAGCACATCAGCTTTAACGTAATCTCTCTCAATACTGAGCTTGTAAAGTTCAGAGAGAAATGATGAAAGTATGTAGCGAATGTATGCATAATCACATAGTTGTATTATATGTATTCATTAATCATATTTTCAAACAAGGGTGAAGAAGAATTACAAAAGATTAATTCACCAGTTGTAACAGATACTTATAGGTTGTATAAACAGCATGGGAGACATGCTGACTATAATCAAGGAGAAAATAAAAAATAACTATAACTAGTATAAACAAAATTGGAACCTTGATAATTCTAGACAAGAAAAATATTAGTTATACATAATCAAAATTAATGTAATTTAGTATTCTATCAAATATTAGTTAAATGATTTATTTCAGCAATCAGTTATCTTCAGTTCAGAATATCTTTGATGCTTTCACCGGCTTGTTATGTATCAGTCTCCAGACTGATTACTTGGTATGTATCAGAGCCTCCAGATTGGTTACTTGTTTGGTTCCCTGTTGAAATGTCAGCTCTCGAAATGCCGAGTTCCAGCATATGGAAACAAAGACCAAAACTGCAGGAGTAGAGTGAATGTGGAATATTAGTCTTCTCAGGAGGGAACCCCTGAACTGATATATATGCACTCCAGGACTGCCATACCTCATTGTAAAAGGAATATTGCAGAAAATGGCCATCTCGAGCTTAGTATATGTAAGTCCATTTTTTGGCATTTCAGTCTCTGTGTTTTGGTGCTCAGTTTAGTGGGTCCTGACATTTCAAATGGTTACCTGTCCATTCTCTAGCTAGTGTGATTTTTACTATAGATGACAAAAATAATGACCCCATGAGTTTTTTATTTTTTTTGTTCATGGGTGTTCAGCAACCTCTAAACCCACTGCTGAAAATGTCCATGTCTGGTAGATTTGCTAAGGAAAGATCTGACTTAGTGCATTAATCAGTTGATGTCATCTCTGTTGTGCTCTTTTGCACATCAGAAACATTAGCTCAGTACCTATCATTTCTGGGCACCTCTGTAGCATCTGTCATTTATATTCTTCAGTGCTTTCTATAATTTATGTGGAGTAATGTACTGCTAATGCAAAATTTGCATGTGCTTCTCCAATAGTTATAACCATTTTTTGAGTAGGTTGCAATTTTCTCAAACTTTCATCCATTGTGATGTTTATTTAAGTTTTCTTTCCTCTCATATTAAACTTTCAGTTTATAGATTCATTTATCAGACTTCCTGCTTCTAAATTCATAATATGTTCGACCCCTCATCTCTTTCTAATATTAAACCATATTTTCCAAGGGACCAGCCTATCTTTCCTCCATTCATAGACATTCTTTTTCACTCAACCTTTATAGCGCTCTACTGTAGGTGCAGCTTGTGAGATTGGCTACCTATGATGCATTCTACCTTCCAAGTGCATCATTATGGACTGTTAATGGCCCAAGTTTAATTGTAATAGGGGTCATCAGTATTTAATATACCACTGGCTTTCTCAGTCAATTGTTTTTTTTGGACGGCCTTACTCACTCAGAACTGTGGCATGCCTTGCAAACACATGCCCTGACTGTAAACAAGGCTTAGCAGCCAGTGTACACACCCCCTTGGTGAGCACAGTGCAAGCCATGCAAACAGGCACCGCAAAGGTAAACAGTGCTCAGCAGTCACTGCACACACACCCCTGAAAGGTCACGCTCAAGCACAAAATTGAGATCCCAATGAGAAACCACCTGTTTCTAGGTAGGCAAGTATGTAGCACCCCTTTCAGAAACTTTTCAACTTGAGTATTGTTAGAAAGAGTAGGATCTAAGGGTAGATAAGCAGAAATGGATGACAAGTGCACCTTGATGAAGGGTATAACAAAATATTGCACAATAAATCAAATAATCACTAACCAAAGGCAGCCACTTCTGAAAAGGGTCCTGCTTTTAAGTGTCAGCAACTAGAAAACCTTTTCCACTTGTAAATACACGATTTTCCATTTGCAAGATTTCTCACCTCCTTTAATATCTAACGCACATCCTCCAAAAAAGTGCCTAAACATATGACAATTCTATCAAGAAGTCAAGTTATTTTAAGAGCTTCCAGACTGGGTTATATAAAACTCCTCTGCCATCTGTGACTAAATCCAGTCTATGGTGAAGCTTGTGGTAATTATCCTTGGCCACACTAAAAAGAAGGGAGAGCCATCTTTTGCCTTGGCAGATGTTTCCAATAGGTAACACATGAAATCAGTTTACCCATTTTCAAGTCATGTGCATACAGACTGTAAAACACATCAGATGAAAAAGGGAAATATGAAAGATACAACCTAAGCAAGTCTGGGCCTAAGACAGAGCCCTGTGGGACACCCTGACTATGACCTGGAATATCACCTGTCCAATAACTGTATTATACTTGGCATGTCCTATTTGTAAGCCATGCAGCTACCCATCTTATCAACGTTATATCAGTACCTAGTTGTTCTAATTTACTTGTCTGTATTTTGTGTATGACCCTAACATATGCTGAAGATAAATCTATATAAATTACGGCACAGATTTTCAGCTATAGCTGTTATTAAATTGTTATAGAATATTATGTTTCAGGCAGCTATAGATCTTATTTCAACATATGTATGTTGATATATGCTTCTAATTCCCAACCTTTCCAATCCTGGCAATAATTTTGTCTAAAATAACCTTCTCTATTATTCTTTCTCAGTAAGAAAAGTTACAGATCTGTATGACTCTGGGTTTGTCCTTTTCCCTTATCCCTTAAAGATAGGTTTAAAAAGTGCATGTTGCCAATCTTGAGGGATCCCCACATACTTAAATGTCCTAATAAAGTCTTGGATCCTTTTCAGTGATTGTGAAAAATGTAAGCACTTACTTGTGATAGCTTTTCATATTATGTGCTTGTACAGATCATCTTTTGCCTTCCATGATATTCTTTTGGACTTCATTTTGAATTTAGTTATTCATAGATTAGTACTAAGCTAACTGCCCTTGCGAGCCATTTTAAACTTAGCCAATTATCCCTTGTGAGACTCAAACCCTGCACCTTGTGTTTGTAAGGCAAACACCTTAACCATTAGGTCAGCTGGTCCAGTCTTTGATTAAGGAAGCACATTTTACATGGTTTATTTTGTGAATACCCTTGGTGCTGTGTAGAGCTCAGAGGGTAAAATAGATAACTAATAATGTGAACCAGACATCGCAAATCATAAGCAATGCCTGAAATGCTTGACAATAGGAATATGACAATATGTGTCCTTTGAGCCCAGCTTTACCATGAAGTCTAGATGAGGAAAAAAAGGTTCAGTATTTTGAAATGTTAAAGTCTTGAACTTTGGGAGCTTGACAAAAATGTTTAAAGCTGAAAGATCCTTTACTGGCCTTACTGATCCTTCTGCTTTAGGGACAAGGAATATTCTTGAATAACCTTTGCTTAAAAGGTTGACAGACACTAGTGTTATGACTAATTAGCCCTGTTGCCCAACACTTCCTTGTAAAACATGGTGGTTCCCCTAGTAGTTCAAAATTTTGTGTATTAGGTAAGCCTTTTTCAAAGAGAGGGGGGGACCATGTAGGTAAACTGCTTGAATTAGAAACTAGAATGATCTTGAAGTTCAAGACCTTAAAGCCCCTTGGTCTGAATCATGAATTGGGTATTTAACAATTAATGATTATTGTGTTGTTCAATATTCCATATATTTAAACTTATATTCATATTTATATTTGTATTGATTTATTTATATTCATATATTTTTGTAGTTAAATACTGATGAAATGGTGGATGTATTATATGTGTAAGTAATATGAATTGTATCACTTTAAATGTCTAATAGGAATTAACTAATTAATGCTAGTTGGCTGTGTTAATTAGAGTGTGTATATATATTTGCTAAAATGTGAATGTATTGTGATCCATGAAGGTGAAAGACCGATGTACCAGGTCGTTATTTGAATAAAGAAGAAATACTGGTTAAGTGGTGAAGTGCTGGTGATTGTGTGTTTTTTATTTTATTTAATTTGCTGATGTTTTGGAGTTGTATTTGGAGTATTTTCACTAGCACTTATACCAGTATTAACATGTCGCAGACAACTGGGACTCCTGGGCAGCTTGATTTACCAGGAGGAAATTTTTTTGCTGATATTGTGCGTGAACGAGAAAAAAAGTTCACTTTGCTGGATCCCTGGAATGTTGGTGGAAATTGTGATTCGGATGGGTGCTTTCAGCAGTTGGAGAGACTGATGGCCAAAGAAGCTGCTCTCTTTTTGGATACTTGACTTCTGGAGAAGTTTATAAGCCTAAATTTGACTCCAAGGGGGCTAAGAATTGATAAGCTTCCTGCTACACAATTTTTGGTAGAGGAGAATGATCTCTTTGAGGAATGAAAGCAAGCCTCTTTGGAATACACCCTGAATTGGCTCCGTATTTTGGTCAAGCGAAATATGAGAGCGCATGATAATATTAAAGCAGATATCTTGCACCTACAGAACGAGGTGGTGGAGGAGTCCTGATATAGAGTGCAGATCTCTAAAATAAATGAAAAGATCTCTAAATTAGAGACTGATATTATCCAGCACAAAAGAAACAAGCTAATAAGGGACTTAAAAGACTATGAGACTGGGATTCTTTTTTCTTGGCAGTGTGAGCCAACACGGAGCAGGTCAAAGGTTAGAAGCGGCTACCAGAAGTGGCGGAGTGTGTCAGCGTCGTCAGCAGAACAAAATGTAACTAAGTATGTTTCAAAAAATGTTACATTTACTGATCCTTCAGCTTCTTTAACTGTGGAGGCTGAGGGTGCTAATGGCACTTCAGTCTCTCAGACTAATGATCACTCCCTTCAGGCAAATAAATCTAGCCGGTGGAGAAACGGCAGAATGGGAAGAAATCGCTTTAAGTAAAGAAGAATTAAGTGAGTACAACGAATAGACTTTGTATGTTGTGACTCTATCTGATTTGAACCACACAAATGATATGAAAGATGTATTGCTAATGGGCAGTAATTTTTTTGCCTATATACTTCCCTTCTTTTGCTGATTTACATTAAGAATTAAAGGCATTCAGTAGGAAATTGTATTTGAAAATTTTATTTCAAAAACATGCTGCTATTTCTGCTGAGAATGTTCATTCGGACAGTTCTAATAAAGAATTTGATGAGGATCTATTAAATATGTTCATTTATGATTATGATGATGCTGAATTTTCCTGTTTGGATGAAATAATAGATAATTCTAGTTGTTACCACACTGGATATGGGAAGCTAACATTACCCTACTTGGCAACTGATAAGAAATGTGTACCTAATATTATGGTGCCTGCCATGTATTTGTGAAAGTTTTGTCTAAAGAAATATCTGTGACACTGAATTTTTAAAGCAAACAAAATATTATAATTTAAACAAAAATGAATGGCTTGCTCTTAAAAGTATTGAAAAACAAAAAACTGAGTTTATTTTTAAGTGTGCTGATAAAGGAGGTCACTGGGTCATTTTAAATAAACAAAATTACTGTGAAATGGTGGCTGATTTGCTGAATAATGCAGATGAATATAAACGTTTAATAAAGGACCCAGTAGTAGACTATAATGATGAACTTCTGGCTTTATTAGAAAGAGGGGGACATCTTGGCTTTTTTGATCATAAGCATGTAGGTAGATTGTATTAGAAACCTATAACCCCTATTTTTTATGCCTTGCCTAAAGTGCATAAATGTTTGAATAAACCCCAGGGTAGACCCATTGTGTCAGGGGTTGGTTAATTTTTAAGTAATGTTAATATTTTTTTGATTTTTAAAGAAGGTTGTAGCACATATTTTCAACACTCAGGATCTGTTAAGTGAAGTGTCTCAGATTAGATGGCAGAATGACTACTATTGGGTTACTATTGATGTAAAATCCCTTTTTAACGAATATTAGTCTCAGATGGGGTTTGGAATCTATTATGGAAATGATGGGTGATGGACCCAGAACCACCTTTTTGATTAATTTACTTGAATTTTGTTTAACTCATAATTATTTTTCTTTTAATAATGAGTTTTTTCTGCAGTTAAAAGGTATGGCTATGGGGGCTGTATTTGCGCCCTCATATGCTATTATATACATGGGATTTTTTGAGAAGAAATTTATTTATCCTACCCTGTTTTTTAAGAACAATGTCATATTGTATAAGCGTTTTATAGACAATCTTATTTTTATTTGTAAGGGTGATATCAATGACTTTTTGGGTTTCTTTGAGACCCTTGATAATAATGAACATGGTTTAACCTTTTCTTATGAATTAAATAGGGAATATATTAATTTATTGGATGTTACCCTATATAATGTTGGAGAATTTACTGGCTTACTGGCTTTAGGCCATTTAGAAAATCAACTTCAGTGAATATGTTTTTACATGCTACCGTTTGGTGAATTTAAAAGAATTTATGATCACACTAGTGATGGGAATGGAAGGGTTAATGAGTTGGATAAGGTTTTGTTAAGGTTAAGTGAAAGAGGTTATGATGAAACTCACCTTTTGAGATGTAAATATAAAGTACCGGGGGACCTTTATGATGGTCCACATGAACTATCCAATGCATCAAATATGAATAAGAATTTTGAAGATAAAATGTATGACATAAGGGATACTGATAATGAAAAAAAGCTTTTTTATGTTACAAGATTTTCTCCCCTTTCAAAGGAATTAACTAAAATAGCGAGGAAATATTGGCACATTGTTAGTGAGGATGAAAATATTGGCCATTTGTTCCCGAAACACAGTACCTTCTCTTTTAAGAGGAGGAAGAATTTAAAGGAACTGTTAAATCATAATTGTGTGAAAGGGAATAATATTAATTACTTACCTTCTGGCACTTTTCCATGTGGCCATTGTAGTATATGTGACATGGTTAAGAATCTGAATGTTATTAATGGTATAATATTTGTCCCTAGATTATACTTTAACTGCAGATCGACAGGGGTGGTATATATTCTGGGTTGTTCTTGTGCTGATATGTGGTATATAGGACAGACTAAACGTATGGTTAGAACTTGGGTTCTAGAACACTTAAAAGGTATCAGAAACCATAGTGAATTTAGCCCTGTTGCCCAACACTTCCTTGTAAAACATGGTGGTTCTCCTAGTAGTTTAAAATTTTGTGCAATAGGTAAGCCTTTTTCAAAGGGGGGGGGGGCATGTAGGTAAACTGCTTGAATTAGAAACTAGAATGATCTTGAAGTTCAAGACCTTAAAGCCCCTTGGTCTGAATCATGAATTGGGTAGTTAACAATTAATGATTATTGTGTTGTCCAATATTCCATATATTTAAACTTATATTCATATTTATATTTGTATTGATTGATTTATTTATATTCATATATTTTTGTTGTTAAATACTGATGAAATGGTGGATGTATTATATGTGAAAGTAATATGAATTGTATCACTTTAAATGTCTAATAGGAATTAACTAGTTAATGCTAGTTGGCTGTGTTAGTTAGAGTGTGTATATATATTTGCTAAAATGTGAATGTATTGTGATCCATGAAGGCGAAAGGCCGAGGTACCAGATCGCTATTTGAATAAAGAAGAAATACTGGTTAAGTGGTGAAGTGCTGTTGACTGTGTGTTTTTTATTTTATTTCGTTTGCTGGTGTTTTGGACTAGTGTTATGAATACCTGATACAGAAAGCTGTGCAGAATGGGAGGAAAGACAGAAATGCCATAAAAGAAGATGAACTCTCGGGGCCCTAGAAAGATTGCTAGGGAAGGGGGTATCCTCAACAGACAGATAGCTAGGCTGACTGGAACAGCTATCCTTGGGATTTGGAGACTTTTTATTTATTTTTTGAGACTTCTTTCCATTGTTTTTTAACTCTTTTTCTGCAAGGAGATCTGGAAGTTTGCACTTTAACTTCCAATGGGTGGAGCCTAAGTTATTTGAATCAGCTTTTCACATGAGGCTAAGCAGTTCTGTCTATGCCACTTGTTTGTCAAGATATTAAGAAAAACATGACGTTTATGACAATATAAATAAATATTACACAAACAGCAATTAATATCTCTTAACCTGCACTTGACAAAGGTCAGATATAAAAACAGTTGTGTTTGCTTCTGTGTAAGCTTTAAAATGAATTATTTTAATACTTTGTATGTAACATGGTTTTAAAAGTATTAATGCAAATATGGACAAGCGATATGTGATGACTGTGGGCATCAGTGGGATGTAACTGCTGATGTACCTACAGGTGTCACCTGGATGTAAAGAGTTAAATACCTAATTTTAGGCTGCTTGCTGTTTATGCTATTTATTGGAAAAGGAAGCATAGGAGTGGGGAAATTTATTATTTGGTTTGTATCAGTTTTTTCCTTTCAACAAACTTCTTCAGTACCTCATCTACAAAACTGCCAAACTGACTTTCTTTACTTAAGGGAAAAGTTAATAAAATCTCAGATTTAACATATTCAGGAAGGTTTTAATTCTGAACCAAGCAACTCCCCTAAGAACAGACACTAATGCAGCATCCTTGCACACATTTTAAAATGTGCGTTGGCAACTGAGAAACAGTTGTCACAGCAGAATTTAATGGATTTTCTACCTTAGAAGAAGAAAGGCTAAAGATTAGCTTCATGTGAAAGGTCTGAGCTGGCTGACCACAATGCATTTAATAGTATGTGTGTAACTTGAGTGGTTGCTGAAATACTGAAAGATATTTACAAAATATTGCAAACTTAACAGTTACTGTGGTTAGGGAGACTTGTAAAATCCAATATTAACCATTACTGCCACTATAAAAGTAGTTTATTTTGAAGAGTTTTGTCATTTACACTTATTTAGTAACCTCTATGATTCCAGATTTATGAGCATTTGTTTGAAATATGAGGACATAAGTTGATTCTATCAAATAACTTAGGCTCCACCCATTGGAAGTTAAAGTGCAAACTCAAAATGCACTCGCTCGAAGCACTCCTCAGTATGGAGAACATTGACATCTGTTCAGTAACTGAAACCTGGTTCAAGGCTCCAGACAGCACCCCAGCACTACTGGGCTACAACTCATACCACACATTTCGGCCACAGAACTTGGACCGAAACACAAAAGGAGGGGGTGTATCCATATTCATCAAGGATACATACACTTCCAGGTTAGTGGCACAGCATGATACCTCTGAGATCATCCATGTGCAACTAACATCGGGCAAATCTGCAATGTAAACTGTGGCCTGCTACAGATCACCCTCCTTGACCCAGGACCACCACTCCACCTTTCTAGAGACACTGGAAAACATGAAGGTCCTACTGAACACCCTGATATTGGGCAATTTCAAATACCCTACCAATAACTGGGAAAACTATTCGAGTACAAACTCCCAGGCCCAGCGCTTCCTGGAATTTATCAACTCAAATGCCCTGGATCAGCTGGTAAACTCCCCTATCAGAGGTGAAAACATATTGGACCTGGTCATCACCAACATGAGCGACAGGTGTTCCACACTGGAGTTCAACCTGTCACTGGTTAGATCAGACCATAAACTAATCACTCTGGATGTCCACACTCCACCACCACCCCCAACTAAGGAAACCACAGTAAAAAACCTTTCTAAAGCAAAATTCACCTTACTTAAGACAGAGGCGGTACGTTTCACAGCCCCCATGCTAAAGGATAATGCTGCCCAAGATGCAGTAAAAAACTTTTCTAAAGCAAACTTCAACTTACTTAAGACAGAGGCGGTAAGTTTCCCAGCCCCCACGCTAAAGGATAATGCTGCCCAAGATGCAGAAACCTTTACAAATGCACTCTATGAGCACCTACAAGGATGCATGGATTGTGCCATCCCTAGCAAAACCAAGACTCATTCCTCTAAGAGAAGGAAACCAGTCTGGTGGACCCCTGCCATAAACAGGCTATACAACAGAAGGAGGAATCTAGTTCAGAAAAAAAGCAAATCCCAAGTAGAAAAGACAACCCTGATCAGTATCAGTAAGAAACCAAGGTCCCTCATGAAATCATCCAAGGATAACTTTGATAGAAAAATAGCCAAGGATTCAAAAGATAACCACAAAGCCTTCTTCAGCTCTGTTAAGAATCTAAGTGCAACTCACAGATATGCACTGAACTAGTGCAAAATAGCACAAAATATACTGAACCTACTGCAAACTTCACCCCCTTCTCACCCCAAAAAGGGCCCACAACAATACCGGAAAAGTGTAGTGTCCCGGAAATAACAGACACACAGTTGAAAACAGCCCTTTAAAAAGCCAAAAACACAGCATCAATGGGGCCAGATGGTGTCCCAGGCTGCGTCTTGCATGAACTACAGAATGAACTAACCCCCCACCTAAACACGCTGTTTAACCTCAGCCTCTCCACAGGTTACGTGCCCATAGAATGGCGCACAGCAATGGTTAGTCCACTCCACAAAGGAGAGGCCACAACTGACCTTGGTAACTATCGCCCTATAAGCCTGACTAGCCTGGTCTGCAAGGCTATGGAGTGCATCATCATGGAACTCATTAACACAGACATTGGGAACCTCCAAACACTTGACCCGACCCAGTTCAGCTTTATGGGCAGATCATGCCCACTAAACCTGGTTGACTTATTCGAGACAGTCACCAGGGCCATAGATGAGGGAAAGGTGGTTCACACAGCCTACCTTGACCTCACCAAGGCTTTTGATACCATTCCCCACTTAGATATTACAGAAAAACTCACCAGCCTGAACAAAAACCCCTACGTCACAAGATGGGTTGCCAACTGGCTTACAGACAGAACTCACATGGTAAGAATAGTGGGCTCTAGGTCCGATTCTAAACCAGTCAACAGTGATGTCCCACAAGGCATGGTCCTGGGACCCCTACTGTTCGGCATGTATTTATCAGAAGTACAGGCAAATACAGGAGGATTATGGCTAACCAAGTTCACCGAGGACTGAAAACTGGGAGCCATAATTGACTCTCTAGCTGACAAGGACATCCTCCAAAAGGGCTTTACTGAGACGGACACCTGGTGTCAAAGTCATGGCCTCAAGCTAAATACCAAAAAATGCATAGTCATCCTGTTTGGGGAAAACAAAGCACCCATGAATTACCACATAGGTAACAGCCCCCTTAATACAGAAGAGGTAATAAGAGATCTGGGGACCCAGGTAGATAGTATCCTTTGACAATCATATTGCCAAAGTAGTTAACAAATCCTTCTGTGTGGCCCATCTAATTACTAAAGGGTTCACATCTAGAAATAAAGAGGTTATAGTGCCCCTCTACTCATCACTCATCAGACCCATCATAGAGTACAATGCCCCATTTGGGATGTACCTCACAAGACACTTCCAACAGCTGGAAAGACCACAAAAGCACCTCACCAAGAGGATTACTGGCCTCAAACATATGTTCTATGCAGCCCAACTGAAAAAACTCCATCTGTGCTCAGTGGCATATCGCTTACTCAGAGGTGATCTCTGCCTGACTTACAAAGCCATGTCCAACTCAGAATTGATGGACATGCTCCACCTAAAGAAATCCAAGTCACTGCGAGCCATGCACTCTAGTGAGCTAAACCTCACCACAACAATAAATAGAACATGCTGGAGGGATAGATTCCTGTCACAGAGACTCCCCATGCTTTGGAACAAAATTTCAAACTACATTAGGCAGAGCCCCTCACTAACCCTCTTCAAGAGAAACCTTGACATCTGGATGGGTAACAGAAAATACACCCCTGAGATCACTTCATTGGTTCTGCTTGACAGAGGATCAGTTAATTAATCAATGGGGAGCAAAAGCCGACACACTCTGGCTAGACTTATAAATGCCCTCGGGCAGATAGCCTAGTACCTACCTATGAACATATGACCCTATTAACTTCTGAGTGTTTTAAAAATAAAGAAGCAAATACTTTAGCCTATGCCCCTGATAGTTCAAAATTCTACAAGATAAAATACTAAAACAATAATTTTCTTTCCCAACTTATCCATTAGTTTCCCATCTTTGTCAGGAGGAATTAGGTTAGTAGCAGTGACCTGTTATGCTGGCAGTAGGTTTGTATAAATAAATGACAG
>NC_056737.1:932688513-932749001 GCF_019279795.1 Protopterus annectens
GGTCTCTTATCACACATTTGGTGTTAAGTAGAATGCTGTCTATGTAGTAGTTCATGGGTACGGAGTTTTACCAAAGGGGATGACAATGCACTGTTTGGCACTGAGCTTGAGGCCATGGCTCTGATACCAGGCATCTATGTCAGTGAGGCCCTTCTGCAGGATTTCCACATCATTTGGGGACTCGACTATGGCTCCTAGTTTGCAGTCATCTGCGAACTTCATTAGCCAGAGGCCTTCTGTGTTAGCCTGTTTTTAAGAGAAGTAGATACCAAACAGGAGAGGCCCCAGGACTGTACCTTGTGGTACTCCACTTGTCATTGGTTTGAGGTCAGATTTGGAGTGTGCAACTTTTACAGTGTGGGTTCTGTTAGTGAGCCAGTTGGCAACCCATCTTGTGACATACAGATTTATACCTAGTTTAGTGAGTTTAGCTATAATATGTATATATAGATATATATTTATATATATATATATATATATATATATATATATATATATATATATACACACACACACACACACACACACACACACACACACACACACACACATACACTCACACATGCATCCTCAAGCACACACACACACATGCACACTCCTCCCCCCACACACTGTCTGCAAAACTCAATACCATTTAACTCCAAAAAGGTAAGTGAACACAAGCTTTTGGCCATGCTCATTAACACAAGTGAATGTGTTACTTTACACTTGCTCGGCTGCATAAATGACTTACTGCAGGCATTTCTGGAGGAGGTCATATGATTAATTTGCATAGGTCACTCCCCTGGAGTGCTTCATTAACATATAGCATGCTACATGTTGTATGTTTTATTAGCACCACAAGAAATAAAACTTTAGAACCTCCAAAGCCACAACAGACCACAGCTCCAAATCAGATGAGACAAGGAATATGATGCAAACTCAAAATTCAAACTTTATTCTGTTTCAGTTAAGCACTTTCTGCTCCTACTAGAGACTTCATAGGTTCATAGGTTCATAGGTTCATACTAGGCTATCTGTCCTAGGGCATTTATAAGCCTAGCCAGAATGTGTTACCCATTTTAAATTTATTTTGCTATGCCCTTTTTTCGAGGTTAGTATAATGTGCCTCTGTCTAACAGTGACACAGAAGTGATACCCGAGGTAAACCTATGATCTCCCATCCACTCATCAAGATTCCTTTGAAGAGAGTCAATGAGGGACTCTGCCTAACCTGGACTGGGATTTTATTCCAGAGTGAAGGGAGCCTCTGGGTTATGAATATAGCAGAACAAATACACTATAAAACCCAGCCCTTAAATACCCTTTTCTTAATAGTGTCACATGATTAATTAATTACTAAAAACAACCTAATCCACTTAAAATACATGCTGACAAGATTATATAAAAAAATTATTTAACAAGTGGATGGGCATAGATCAAAAACTTGTTTTATGAGTACATTTATAGATCATTGTCTGCAAAAAGGATTGTAAAAGTTTGAGTATATTACTAGAGATTTGTGGCATTTCCTAAAGAATAGATGAAATAAAATGGGAGCCGGGATTGATTATGGTGACTGTGGATGTTGTTAACTTGTTTATTATTATACCACATTACGAGGGTATTAGGTGGTTAGAAATTCAGTTAACTAAAACTCATATGTATGATCAGGACACCATTAACAAGATTATTGCCCTAATGGATTTAGTTTTGAGCAATAATTACATCCATTTTGAATGGCAATATTTCAAACATGCAACCGGGGTAGCTATGGGGGCTGCCTGTGCCCCTATTTTTGCAAATTTTGTAATGTCATACTGGGAACAGGAATTTTTAATGAATAGTGATTTTTGGTCCAAAATTTTACATTATACTAGATTTTTAAATGATCTATTTTTGTTGTGGAGGGGTAGTAAACAAGAACTTGAGGAATTTTTAAGTTATTTCAATGTTGTTGTGGGTACACCCGCGCCGCGTCTCCACACAGAAGATGCTCTAGCTGAGAACTGAACAGCACCACCACTGCAATTTTTAAGTTATATCAAGGAACTTTTAAGATTCACCCACCATTTTAGTGAAGAAAAAAATAACATATTTAGATATAGAGTTGAAATGTTGACAGGGTTAACAGCCTCTTATATTCCAGGATTTATAGAAAACCAACATTTTCAAATTCCTATTTGGAATTTGGGAGTTGGCATCCTTTACATCAAAAAAGATCCATAGTTAAAGGTCAATTAGTAAGAGCTGCCAGGATGGTTAGCTGGGATGAACAATTTCAGGATGAAGTTTGCAGGAGGTGACTGGAAAAAGGCACAAAGGTATATATATATATATATATATATATATATATATATATATATATATATATATATATATATATATATATACCTATACCTATTTTGGGTGGACTTTTCAGGTCAGGAAATGAGCAAGCCTCAAGTATTAACCACAATTCCCTGAGGTGCGAACCTATTTCTAGGTTTATTACTACTTACAACCTTGATGCAGAAGGTGTAGCTAAGGCTATTGTTAATAATTGGGAGATTTCAGGATTCGACTTGAATGTTGAATCCAAAGTGGGAAGGGGTTTCCCAAAGATTGTATTTAGGAGAGATAGGTCCCTCAAAAATTTGTTTGAGTCCAATAAGGAATATGTATATGGCCTTTCAAATTGACCCAAGGGTAATTTCAAATGTGGGAAGTGTAATTACTGTTGCCACATTTTGGAAACTGGGGATCAGTTTAAACTGAATTGGAATAATCCTATTTTTATTAAAGGGCACTACAATTGTAGTAGTGTTAATGTGGTCTACCTGGCTAAATGTCAAATGTGTCCAGCATTTTATGTAGGAAAGACCACTAGAGCATTTAAGATTCAAGTTAGTGAACATATTTATGACATAAAGAAGGGAAGAATCACTAATGCCCTATTTAGACATCTTAAGGACCATGGGACACATATGTTTAAGTTCTTGATTATTGACCATATAGTAAAGGATCCTCAGGGTAAAATTGTTGATTTGCATTTGGATGCCAGGGAATTGAGATGGCAGTTAAGGTTAGATGCCACTCAATATCCTGGAATTAATGAGGCAAGGCAGTCAACATTGCTTGTATTTTAAAACTGAGGCACATAATGGGTTAAAGGGTTTGTTTTGTTTTGTTTTTTTGTTTTTCTTTCCTAATTGTATTTAAGTGTATATGTTATCATAAGTTAAAATGTCAACCTATAACTTTTAAAGTATGTGTGGATTCATCCACTTGTTAATTCATTTTTTTATATAATCTTGACAGCATGTATTTTAAGTGGATTTGTTGTTTTTAGTAATTAATTAATCATGTGACACTATTAAGAAAAGGGTATTTGAGGGTTGGGTTTTATAGTATATTTGTTCTGATGACATCTCTAGTAGGAGAAGAAAGTGCTTAACCGAAACAGAATAAAGTTTGAATTTTGAGTTTGCATCGTATTCCTTGTCTCATCTGATTTGGAGCTGGTCTGTTGTGGCTTTGGATGTTTTATTAGCATGTGAAATAGCTGCAGAGACAGCCCACTGCAGTGTTACACGTCTCCATGTTAAAGCACTGTGGAAAGGCTTTAACAGAGAAATTTGGTGCAAGGTGTTCTTATACAAAACTATAAATATAAATTCAGTTTTAAAACAACATAGCTTTGTTATGAAGGTAAAATATGTCCGCAAGAACTAAAAGCCAAGCAGGTAGTAAATACACTTTTTTAAACTCCTGTCATATATCTCATGTTGAAAAAAAATGGTTAGGCAGTTACTCAGGCAGATGTTTCCTAACCTAACCTAATACAAAGCATGTAGAGAAGTTCTAAAAGGTACAAGTACATTTCATAGGTTCATAGGCTGGTGCTAGGCTATCAGCCCTAGGGCCTATACATGCCTAGCCATAACAATTCCCTGAATATTTCTTTCCACAATATTTACTTCCCTGGACCCCTGTCTAACAGGCTGACTGACATGATCCCCGTGGTGAATTTCCTATCTTCCATCCAATCGTCAAGGTTCCTTTTGAAGAGGGCCAAGGAGGCACACTGCTTGACATGTATGAGCAGACTATTCCAGAGTATGGAGAATCACTGGGTCAGGAACCTACTTTTTACTTAAACTTTTAAAGTTACCTAAAGCTGCAGATGTCATATCCATTTAACAAGTCTATAAAAGTTCCTAATACTATAACTTTCTTGTATGTGAACAGTTTTGTACTGGACTACTTCCCTGGTCTAAAGTAAGAAACAACTCTGTAATTGCATTCAGATGATTTCCCTTTTTCACTTTATAGGTAGGCTTAATGGTAACCATTTGAATAATCAAGACATGGTTAATTAGACACACCTTCTTAAATGTATTTCAGACATGCATTATCCAAAATTCCATCAGATTTATAATGCTGTTTTGAAGCACTCATATAGCCAAGTGAGTAACCACTTGCTAAATGGAATGTGTAGCCAGATAGGCCCCAAACATTTATCAACCAGATCCTTTTCGGTACTATAGTAGAGCACCTAGTATCCCTGCTATAGGAAGAAAATTATCTTTCCATAATACAATATGAAAGGCTTAATCAAGAATAAGAGTTTTAAACAGTGTCTGTATATCAACTTTTCCTTCCTTTCAAAATGATTTTTCCTAAGATATCAGCTCCTACAGTCTACTATGCTTATAATCCCTGTCAGTAATAATTTTGATCCAGCCTCCTGGTTGAAGCTCTTTTATGTCACTTCCCTATATCTTTGGTTGCACCAAAGACATAATACATAAGCGAGGACAACTGCTGAGAAAATAATAGCACTCCTTTTGAAGGTATTGTGATATTTGACTGGTGGCAGCCATTACCTTGTAATTTGGGAAAGAGGACATAGCAGGTAAATATGTGCCAGTCTTTCTTAAGAATGTTTGTATGTGTGAATGTCACGTATTTAAGAGTGAGTGTATCAAATACCTAGAACTGGGAGACAGTGCTCTGTAGTGGTTAGTGTGACTATTCATTTAGGGACCTGCAGTGAAGCATACATTCCAGTTCCAGGTTTGGAGCCGTTTCCTGGTGTACTCTTAGCAGAAACTGTGTATTTCTATCCCTGCTTTCAGTGATGCTCCCTTACCCGTGACTGGTGAGGACTGAGGCTCCTTAGTAACTGCCCAGGGTGTAAGTGGGGTCATCACATTATTTGGTGCCAGCAGTATGAGATTTTGATTGAGCTTTAGTAGATTACGGGTAGTTGTCACTGAGGTGTGCACTCTCAACAGCCATACGATAAGCATGCAAAGTTTCTTTTCACAACAGTTCTAACTATGTTTTAGTCAGTCTAGTCAGGAACTGCAGGCAAAGATGTCAGCAGAGGATTATAACAAGCTGACAAGGAACCAATTGGCTAAAGTGCGTGAAGCCAAAGGACTGGTACATGTCATCTTGACTTAAGGAAGCAATGATCTCAGCCTCAGCCGCAGCCACAGAGCAGACCAGCAGCTCAAAGGATATCCAGTTTGGCATAGAGGATAAGCAGCCTTCCAAGACAAGACTGCGCACCCGTTCCTCAGAGGACTTAAAAATTAATTTGGAGTCAAGGATACTCAAACGGGAGGTTGAAGAAAGGGACAGACAGTGTCAGTTTGAACTGGAAGCAAATGTTTTGAGACCAAGGAAAGACAGTTTTAGTATGAACTGCAGAGTTTGAAGATGGAAGCTGAAGAAAATGACAGGCAGTGATGTTTGGATGCTGAGGAGGGAGAAGTAGTGTCAGCATGAAAAGGAGCTTCTAACCCTTTGGCAGGGCCAAGGAGGTAATGGGGAATAACTGAAACCCAGATGTCTTAAAGGTTAGCAAACATTTTTCTCAGTACAGGGAGAGAGATGACTGATAGTTTTTTTATACATTTGAGAGGGTATAGAAACACTATATTGTTTGACCAAGGACTCTGGGTACAGTTCTTGACCCCCTTACTCTATGGTAGTGCTGTTAATGCAATTGCTAAACTGTTTGATATTGATTGTTTGAATTATGATCATGTAAAACAATGTTTACTTGATTGCTTTAAATTTTCTCCTAAAATGTATAGAAAAAAGTTTTGTGAACATAGATGCAAGGCATGTGAATGTGCATGTGATTACATTGCTGATCTATGTGCTTACTTTCACAGGTGGGTGAGTGGGTGTCAGGTAACCACTTTTGAAGGACTGGTAGACCTATTGGTGAGGGAACAAGCTCTCTGCACTGTGCCTGAGGACATGAGGATCAAGTTGACAAACAAAGAGTGTAACTCTGCAAATGAGTTGGGGAGAAAAGGGGATCTCTGCTTGGCAAGTAGGACACCACTGCATTAGAAATTGGTACCCAGTGCTGCACATGGGCATAATGTAACCCATGCGGAGCAGCCTAAACCACTCCAACAGAGTTCACCAGGAACAGGGGAAGCCACTAGTTCAAGCACATTGTCAATATCAGGGATTAGATGTTTTAAATGTAATCAGAGGGGCCATGTAGCATACAAATGTCCACTGAAGCAAGGTGAGAAACAAAAGGTGAGGGAGCCAGCAAGTGGGAATGACAGAATGCCAGTGGTAAGTTGTCTGAAAATAACAGAGATGCCAAACTATCACCAAAATGTATATCCTATCTTAGTGGATATAAGACAGATCACTGCTAAGACAGACACAGCTTCTGATATAGCCATTGTGAGGCCTGCAGTGGTTAAGTTGGAGAAGTACTTGCTTGGGCAGTCCACACCAGTCAGAGCTTTAGGTGTGACCCCATTCCAAATACCTTTGGCCAGGGTTCATCTTGACTGGGAGGGTGGAAAAGGGAACAAGCAGGTAGGTGTGTTTGAGGATATTCTGCAGATGTCTTAATAATGAATGATTTTGATAATGCAGTACCTTGTGTGCATGCAGTGGAATGCAGTCAAGCTTCGAGACAGGCACATAGCTCTGGAAACCTGGGACAGACCCAGAGAATCCTATGCCCAAAGCTGGGGCTGATGATGTGGTTACTTCAGGGAGGGAGTTACCTTGCAGCAGTGAGCCTGAAGGTGAACCACAGCTGCTGGCAGGTACTGGTGTTCCAGTGGACATGGTGACTGCAAGGACAGAAGTGAGTGATGATATCCAGGCTGACAGTGAGTGACCGCTGACAGAGAATACTGGGCTTCCTGTGGAAAGGGTGCTGGGCAAGGTCACAAAAGTAGAGATGAGACATGCTCATCTTATGGACTCTACATTACAAGGCTTGAAAGAGATAGCTAAGGAGGCACCTAATGCTCAAGGAAGAGGGGAGTCTGTATGGTGGAACAAAGAGTTACTGTACAGACAGTGGACTCCTGAGGGAGGGCTATAGGGTGAGGTAATACAGGAGTTGGTAGTTCCCATAGTCTACCATCTGGCACTTCTAGCCATAGCATTTGACATTCCTTTTGCAGGCCATATGGTCATAACATGTACTAAGAAACACATTATGAAATTTTTTTATTGGTCTGGGATTGCAAAAGGTGTAACAGGGTACTGCAGGACCTGTGAGTAATGCCAAAAGATAGCAGGAGGCTGGGACATAATTTGTACCATGTTAACATAATGAAGTCTTATCATGATAGGGAGGCCCTGGTGTTGAGTATTCACAGTGACTGGCAGGAGGAGTCTGAGAGGGATCTGGTGACTGACCTTCTCAGTGAGACTCAGACTGACACTTCTGTGGGAGAGGTTTCAATATCTCAATGGATATCCCCTATTCAAGTTAAAGAAATATGAGCATTGTTACAAGAATTTGAGAGCATGTTCATTGGGAAACCTAGGTGTGCTCACCTCGTGCATCACCACATGGATACAGGACCCCAAAACCCTATCAAGCAAGCTCCTTATAGGGTGCCTAAGTGAGTCAAACAGACCTTGAAGAAGGAGATAGAGGAAATGTTGGAGATGGGGGTAATCCAGGAGTCCAGTAGTCCTTGGCCTTCCCCAGTAGCATTGGTACTGACGAAAGATGGTAATGTAAGAGTACGCAGACTACAGAAAGTTAAACATTTAAACAGAGTCAGATGTATATCCCATGCCTAGAACAGATGACGTTTTCAAACAGCTAGGTGGGGATAAGTATCTGACAACTATTGATCTGACCATGGGATACTGGTAGGTGCCCTTTGCTAGAGAGAGGTCAGCTTTTGTAACACCTTTTGGATTATATGTGTTTACAAGGATGTCCTTTTGGATGAAGAATACCTAAGCAATCCCCAGAGGTTAGTAGATCATATCTTAGTAGGAACAGATTATGCTCTCACTTATCTGGACAATATTGCCATTTACAGTCATTCCTGGTAAGAGTACCTTCAACATGTCAGGGAGGTCTTAGGTAGAGTAAAAAGGCAGGGCTGACCATTAAGCCTAGTAAATTTCATGTGGGGAAGGCAGAGATTTCCTACCTAGGACATAGAGTAGGGAGTGGTAAGATTAGGCCAGAACCTGCCAAAGTGGAAGCTATTCAGGCATGGCCTGTCCCTGTTAACAAAATGCAGGTGAATGTTTTCCTAGAGATAGCAGGGTACTATAGGAAATTTGTGCCCAACTGTAGTACAATAGCTGCACCCCTTGCTGACCTAACAGGAAACAAATCCTTAATGCTCTCTCTAAGACCAAGAACACTGCATCAATGGGCCCAGACAAAATCCCAGGATGCCTTCAAAACAGCATGAAATATGACCTATCAAGGCTTCTGGAATTGTTATTTAACAGTAGCCGCCAAACTGGTTTTGGGCCTCAAGAATGGAGAAAGGCAACAGTCATCCATCTACATCAAGGTGGGCCATCTACAGACCCTGGAAACTACAGACCAATAAGTCTCACTAGTCTTGTATGTAGAGCTATGGAAAGAATTATCATGGAGATGATCAACAGAGATATGGTAAACCTCCAGACACTGGACCCAACCCATTTTGGTTTCGTCAATTGCATCTCATGCCTACTCAACCTGGTGGACTTCTTTGAGAAGCAATGGAAGAGGGCAAAATCATTCACACTGCCTTCCTTGACCTGGCCAAGGCATTTGACACAATACTCCACTTGGGAATTGTTGACAAACTCAAGAGGTTAGGTATAAACCAGTATGTCACCCAGTGGATAGCCAAATGGCTCACAGACAGGACCGAGGAAGTTAGAATTGGGGAGTCCACCTCTACAAAGAGGCCAATCACAAGTGGAGTCCCTCAGGGATCAGTCCTTGGACTGCTCCTTTATTGCATTTACTTCTCAGAAGTCAAGGCCTATGTCAGTGGTCTCTGGCTGACTAAATTTGCAGATGATTGTAAATTAGGATCTGTCATTGACTCTCACACTCACACAATTGTTCTCCACCAGGGGTTGACACAGACATACAACAGGTGTCAGAGCCATGGACTAAAACTAAATGCCAAGAAATGCATAATAGTGTCCTTTGGGAAGTCATCCATCCCTGGTAACTGTCATATTGACAACACACCCCTTAGAGTTGACCCAGTAGTCAGACACTTAGGGACACACATAGATAGACATCTAGCCTTTAACCATCATGTGTTTACAATGGTGAGGAAATCATTCTATGTGCACATCATATAAACAAAGGTATGGCATTTAAGTCCAAGAAAGTCACTGTTCCACTGTATTCAGCATTCATCAGAACTATCACTGAGTACCATGCCCCTTTTGGTATGTACCTAATCAAGCATATCCAACAATTGGAATGTCCACAGAGGTTTCTCACTAAAAGAATACAGGCTGTAAATAAAATGTCCTATGCAGACTGCCTCAAGGCCTTATCTCTGTATTCTGTATCCTACAGGCTTTTGAGGGGAGATCTATGCCTGACATAAATGGCATTGTCAGACCCCAATCTGATGGACTTCCTGCAAATCCACAAAACAAACAGCACCAGAATTACCTGTTCTAAAGACTTAAACTTTGCCTGTGATATAAATAGGACCTGCTGGAGAGATAGGTATGTGCCTCAGAGATAAATGTATCTCTGAAACAGGCTCCCCATGCATGTGAAGCAGAGTTCCTCCCTAGCCCATTTCAAGTGCAACTTGGACGATTGGATGGGAAACCAGAAATTCATCCCTGGTTTGGCACCTATGTCTCTAATTGATACAGATAACCTGTAAATGGTTTATCTCCCAGGACCATGCTGACACATATCAAGGGTATGAGAACTTGTCAGAGATTTGGGTGCATGGCTAGGCTTAAAAAGGCCCTTGTGGTCATTAGGCTTGTAAACACCTATGAACCTATACAACCTATAAATAAGGAAAAACATGCCAAATGAATTATTGTGGACCGCTGATTATGAGCAGGCATTCCAGAAGCTTAATGAGGCTTTGGGAGGACCTCCTGTGTTAGCCAGTCCAGAATACAGCAAGGAATGTATTGTACAGGTGGATGCTTCAAATTATGGGGTGGGGATGTACTCAACCAAGTTTTCTCAGAGGGAAAAGAGCATCCCACTATATGCCTTAGCCATAGGCTGCAACTCAGGGAGGAATGTTATGCAGATGTGGAGAAAGAATGCCTAGCCATAGTATGGTCATTGCAAATACTTCAGCCTTACCTATATGGAAGAATATTCACTGTGGTTACAGACCATAACCCTTTAACATGGCTAAACAGAGGTAGTAAGCGAAATGCCAATTTACTGAGGTGGAGCATAGTGTTATAGGCATACGACATGATGATACAATACCATAGTGGGATCAATAATGCTAATGCAGATGGATTGTCAAGAGGGGGTATGGGATGATACATTTTTAATCAGCCCTATTTTTATCAAGTGACAATTTTCTAGGGTCACTTTAAAATCTAGCTTGAGTCTTCAAAGAGGAGAGAAATGTGACGATATTGAATGTTGTTGTCTGTGCTAGCATCAAGTAAAATTCAAACATCCACTAGCGATCAATGGAAAACAGACAGCCCAATCTGTATTCTTAACGTTTTCATTCTATTTATTCCATAAAGAACTTCTTCAGAAAAGCACCCTTAGGCAACTACTTGATTTAAATACAAAGTCACACAAAATGACTGACCAATGAAAAAACATACTTAATTATGCCTATACAAGGTGTAAAAATGTAACATAATAATGTATATACACCATAAAAATTAAACAGTGAACAATAAAAAACAATAATAATAGTAACAACAAACTGAACTGTTGTAAAAGTCTTAACATTATAAGTTTAAAATCTTCTAGCTAATAAAAAGCACTTAATATTAATGGTGTCATTTAAACCAGGCAAGCAATCAGCCTTTAGCCTAATCTGCCAAAACTGTTTGTCTGTGCTAGCATGGCTGGCTGAAGTTTTGTAAATACTTGATAATAATTATAAAATTACCCTGTGTTATATATACTAGCATGACTAGTTATAATTTTCTAAATAAATTTCTGTTTTTTGATTATTACTTTGATTTACGTAAGATGTTTGAATCAAACCATGTTCTTTTGGCTGACCGAATGTACATGTTTTTTAAAAGAATTCTGAATGTAGATTATGCCAGTCAGCTGACCTAGATGCGATGTCATTGTGTGCCAGAGCTGAAAGAATCTTCACAGCAGCTGTTTTGTTTACTTTTTAAAGTCTGACATGACAGAGTAGAATTCTCATATCAGTTTTCTGTGACTTTAAAATAATTCTGCTATTAAACCAGGTTTTGAGTCAGTTAACTTTCAGTAGTTGTTGTAGTTGCTCAGCTGTTATTCAATTGTCCGTTGTTGTTTTCCAGATCAGTAGTTATCACTCAGTTTCTTTTCCAGAGCTGTTCAACAATAAAAGTAGGAGTTGGTAATCCAGTAGCTGAGGACCAGACAACAGCCAGAAGAGTGGGCATAAATTCTTATCTTTCCCACCAGAAGTAAGAGTATCATCATGCCTTGTTGAGTTAATTAGATTAGACAACGACAGTTAATCTTTAGATAGTTAGGGAACTATGGTTAGATATAGTTTTTCTAAAATCAGTGTGAAATCTATCCTGCAGTGTTATTTTCATAATTCCTGTTTGTGAAACTTTGTGGCTTATTAGAATCAGTTATTCAGTGTATACATGCTTTAAATAATTTTATTTATCATTAAATATTTTACTACCTTTTATTGTGACTGTTTATTTAGAAATTACTTTTAATAACCCGAGTGTTTATGCTTATTTTGATAACACCACATCCACTCCAAAAAGCCTTACTGCTTGGATAACATGTTACCATTTATATCAATATTTATTTTACCCAATATAATTGAACACCCTTTTTGAAGGGGATTATGGTATTTGACTGGTATCAGCCATTACCTTATAATTTGGGAAAGTGGACATAGCAGGTAAATCTGTGCCAGTCTTTCCAAGGAGTGTTTGCATATGTGAAAATCAAATATTTAAGAGTGAATGTGTCAAATACCTAGAAGTTGGACACATCACTCTGCAGTGGTTAGTGTGAAGACTCATTTGGGGGCCTGCAGTAAAGCGTACAGTCCATTCCCATGTTTGGAGCCTGTTCCTGGTGTACTCTTAGGGGACGTGTATTTCTATCCCTGCTTTCAGTGATGCTCCCTTACCAGAGACATTGGTGAGGATTGAGGCTCTTTAGTTACTTCCCCAAATTTAAGTGAGGTCGTCACAGCCTATATTGGGTAAAATAATATATACACATACAGACAACATCGCAGAATACATATCACTGAGACTATTTAAAATATCATATGTCTGAGGAGCAAATAAGGACATTGAGTAAATCATGTTCATTACAATCATTAAGATTGAAAAAATGATGGTTTTGTGTGACCATTTCACTGCCACAACTTACATGTTAATGGACTGGAATCCCTGACTGCTTCCCTCTTGTTCTGTCTGATACTTACACATGTCATACAGTAACTTTTATTAAACTTGTCAGGTAGCATATATTTGCATTTTTCCCAATAGAATGGGGAATGCACTCTAAGAAATACAAAAAAACTTTGCATATCTGTTACATTTCAGCCAGAGTACATATTTATTTATTTAAGTTGTTTTTTCTGCGGTAGAACACTGATCACAATAAAACATCTGCAGACACAACCCACAACCTGGATATAAGAAATTCTTAAAAAAAAAAAAATGAACTAAGTCACAAGCACAAAAATCACAACATAATTACAGTAGGTACAAGGCCCAACAGACAATTGCAAATGAGCATTATTAACAAAAGGGAAAATGTAGATTAATTTTGTTAGTAAATATCAAAAGTATGTATGCAGCAGATGAGAACAGAGGGAGACAGTAAAAGTGAAGTAGGTGGTAGAGGAGTTAGATGATTTGTCTGGTGGAAAAGCTTTTGAAGTCAGATCTTTCATGAAGGTGTTTTTTGAGTTGTTTACTAAAAATGAAAAAAGAGGTGATTTTTTTTTTTGATGGGGGGTGGATGGAGTGCTAGAGTTTAGATGTAAGTTGTAGAAGGAGTGGTCAGTACAGTGCAGATTAGTTTGGGGTGTCAGGAAGGAGGTAGTCAACTGGGGGTAGTTGGGGAGGTTATGGAGGTGGTTTTATTCTGCAGTTGGGCAGCAAGAGGTAGAAAAACACCTCGTTGAAGTGGTTTGAAAAGAAGAGATATTAGGAGTACCCCAATTCAGTAGGTAAATAAGAACCATCTTGATTTGGAGAGGGTGGCACAGTGGTGTTCCCAAGGAGGAGTTGGAAATTTTTCAGCATGCTTGTATTCTATGGATTGTAGAGTGAAATTGCTTTTTAGAGGCTTTGGCTATGATGGGGTGCTCAAATTCCAGGTAATCTAGAAAGACTATTGCCTGTTGCACCTCTAGTAGGTGGGAAGAGAAAGGTAGACAGTTTCCAGGAGTAGAATAAAAGAGGGAGATGATCTTTTATCCTTGCATTTTCAATCTGGTTATAGATGTTAAGTTACTGATCATGATATAAACACGGGTATTTAACTAGAATAGAAAGTAAGGTGCCTAGCTGATGCTTTTTCACCTAGAGGGGTAATCAAGCAATGTTCAGAACATTTTATCATGCAAAATATATACTAACTGCAAAAAGAAAAAAAATGCGGTATCCCTCAAAGTCTCAGATAACCCAGTAGACAACCTGTACTGGGTCAAAAACAAACTGAGAAGAAATTTTGCAGTGTGGAGCATGTGAAGTTCACTCCTTGAATTATGTTATGCACTTAGTTCACTAATAAAAACTGAACTATTAAATACATACTACAAAATAATAAAATAGTAAATAGTAGGTAGTCCACAGTTGAGTTAAAATGGAATATCTTTTATTGCAGTACACAAACAAGTGATCCTAGTTGAGTGTAATGAAGAGCATCAAAAACATTCATTATTTATATATAATCAGGTTATTTGGAGCAAAGGAGTGGTTACAGAGGGTGGTTCTGTTAAGAGCAATAAAAGCAATAAACTCATTCCTTTACCCAAGTCCACCTTCCCACGTAATACCATAGTGTAAAGTGAGACTGTGCTGCCTTAGAACTGAAACTAAAAAGCTAGAGACAAATGAAAATATGTACTATTAGAACAGATTATTAAGTCTAACCTACTAATCCAAACTTTATTAATTAAGAAACTAGCTCACTATCAAACCAACTAACTAATTAATTAATAAAGTATCTACCATGAAATATCTTTCAGAATAAATATTAATACTTATAAGCTGAAACACTTTAAACAAAGATCTCTTTTATACCAAAGAAATACTTCATCAGGTTTGTGTATAAAAAAAACATATCATAATATTAATAAACATGTGTATAAATCTAAAAGTGAATGCCTAAGTAGGCTGAACAAACATAGGTATAATTGATAAGGTGGAAGTACAGTGAAAATGTTAGAAATAAAGCATTAAGGCCCTAAAGATCTGTTCAAGTGTGGAATCTAAGAAAGCACTTAGTTTGAATGAGTAATAGTGCACTCAAGAGTATCAGAAAATAGCAGCAATGTCAGTTATTTGCATTGTAAAATATTTACGTTTGATGTTTCTTTATAACAATATTAGCATGTAATATCAGCATTAGTCAGCCCCATATCAGAATTTTAATAGTTTTCAAAACAGTGGGGCACTTTTCTGAGTTCTAGTATGTTTTTTATGGCACAATAATAATTAAGCCCCAGTTTTCTATAAGAGTTCAGTTTCAGCTGCCACAATAGTTCATGTTTTTCTAAAAGATTAGGGATGTCTCCTTCCCAGTTGCAAATGGTCCACACAATCAATAATTTGAAATTTAAAGCCAATGTGTCTTTTGTGAAGTTGCAGGTGCCAGGCCAGTGCATTATTTTTTCACTTAGCTGTAATTTCAGAAAGATGGCCAGAAATCCTTCTTTTATGTCTGCTGAGCATTTCCTCCACATAAAATGCTTCACAGTCATTGCTGTTTGCCCTGTAAACCACTTGCATTGAGTTACATTCACCTCCTGCATTAATTTCTTTAAATAAGGGCAGAAAAACATCCTCCTGTATGTACTGATAAAAAACACAGCTGGCTCCACACTTATTGGTACATGTATCTAATGGTCTGGGCCTATGTTCAACAAAACTCCTGATGTTTCTGGCTTTCCTATATACAAAGGAAAAAGTTTCTCCAAGGATGTCCATTAAATGTGAGCTTTCAGTAACTATGGCCCAATTCTCTCTAATAATATTAATGATGCTGTGATAGTCAACCATAAAGGTCAAGATACAACTGTCTTTAGATTTGTTGCTCATAGACCTCTTTAACACCCTCCTATAAGGACTGTCAAGTGCTGGTGAATTTGTACTTTGTACTTCAATTATAGGTTCCAGAATGCTTCTTAACATATTGCTTTCATATTCCCTCAACAAAATATAATTTTCAAGATCATTTAGTTTCTTAAGGAAATGTTTATTTTTTGTGGTGATCCTAGCCAAACTGTAGCCCTGGGACTTAACACCATTATATTTTGTCCTGGTGGGATGGATACTCTTATTATGTAACAGGAGGTTTACTCTGGTAGGCTTTATGTAAAGGCCTGTGTCAATTTTACCTTGGTTTAAGTCTTTAGTAATCTGCATATCTAAGAAGACTGCCGAGTTGAGGTTGTGGTAAGAGGTAAAATGGAGAAAGCTGGTAGTTTGATTCAGATAGTTGATAAAGTTTTCTAATTTAGCACTGTCTCATTTCCACACAATAAAGATGTCATCAATAAAGTGCAGCTACCCTGTGATATGTTGCTTGTATTTTTTGTTGTTAAAACATAATCTTCCTCCAACTTGCTTACAGCTATGTTGGCTAGTCTAGGGGCCATAGCTGCCCCCATGGCTATACCAGTTGTTTGTTTATAATAATTTCCAATAAACATAAAAAAGTGTAGCTATGCACTATATCTAAAGGCTTACCTATTCTTCCATGTTGTGTTGGTGTGCCATTGTTGTTTTTCCTTTACTAATCAATGTTTCAATACAATAATTATGTGGAAATACAGTATATAATGATTCAACATTCTATTGTTAATAAAATGCTATCAGCATCAATTGCAACATTTTTTATTTCTCTTAAAAAATATTAGAGTCTTTTATGTGTGAACTGTTCTTCTCAGCCACAGGTTGTAACACAATATCTAGGTAGATGGCAATAGTTTTGGTCAGGGCCCACCACCTGCAACCACTGGCCTGTAAGGAGTTTTCTCTATTTTTAGACAGATCTCTGTATTTTCCTCCACTGTGGTGTGATCTTGGATTTGGTATATTTAAGTAGGTGGGGTATAGTGATTTGATTTTTGTTTGTTTGTTTGTTTGTTTGTTTGTTTGTTTGTTTGTTTGTTTGCTTGTTTGTTTATTTGTTTGTTTGTTTGGAGCAGAGATTTTGTTTCCCTGGGAACAAAATTGCTGTTCCATATGTTCGATATTGTGTGGTTTCAGTTACTAGGATGCAATGTAAGTGCATTAGCTCTTTTCAACATTCAACTATCTAATATAGACCCCTTCAGCAATGTTGGCTTGCTGTAGCAGTTTTATTCCATCTTCATGGCAGCTGCAGAGCAAAGGTTATGTCTCGATTTTGTAATTTGTTCAAGAATCCAAGCTGCTGTCTTCTGATGCTCAAAAGCATTTTAAAGCTCATAGGAGGTTACTAGGCTAATGGCCCTAGGGCACTTACAAGCCTAGCCAAGTTTTTATTCTTATTTCCACAATCAGCACCTACTACAACTGTCCAAGAGGGACACAGCTGGAACCCCCTGGGCTGAATTTACAGGTACTCATCCAATCGTCTAATCTGAGTTTGAAGAGGGCCAAATGAGGTGCTCTGCTTGATGTGGCATATATTTATAAAATATTTATAAAATTGATATTTTGGTATAAGAAAATACAGTAGATTGGAAAACACAGGTGGTGGTGATTTGCATTACACGTATTTTCAGCTGTTCATTTATGTCATTTCAAGGAGTGAAAAAAGAAGTAAGGGAGGTCAGTACTACATATCATTTCTATTCATGGAAGGGCATTATGTGGACTGATGGTGAAGATATTAATAAGTAAACAACAGCTCATCAGGGTGCAATCTAATTTTCTATACTTCCTAAAAGATGTTGGAAGGGTTACTTGAACTACATACGGTTAAGGCATGACAGGAAAAAACAAATTAGACAAGATGCTTGGGATTAATTTAGTGCATATTGAAAAGTATAACTCAGGAGTATAATTCTAATAAGGTAAGAGAGAGAGAGAGAGAGAGGGGGAGAGAGAATACATAACTTTCTGTTATGCTCATATCACTCCTGCGCTACCAAGCTTGCACTGTTACACTGAAGATGTCAAGTAAAGTGCTGTCATGTATACGCCTTACATGGGTCTATATTATCTAATCAAAGAGGCATTACAGTGAATGCCTCTTCATCGACCCTTAAACAGCTAAGCAGCAGTTACGCGAATGGCCAAATCACCGATTTTTTCCCTAGGCCATCAGCATGAATTTGCCCTTTACCCCCACTGTAGTGCAATCTTGGAGTTGGCATATTTAGTTAGGGGATGTGGGGGACAATGCCCCCCACATTGGAGGGTGTGGGGTGCGAAGCCCCTCACTTTGAGGTGCTCTTAGTGATGTTTTGTTTCTGGCTGGATTAGTGATTTTTTTTCCCTAGGAAAAAAATTGCTGATTTTGCCATTTGCGTAAATGGTGGTTCGCTGTTTAGGGGTCAGTGAAGAGGCATTTGCCATAATTCCTCTTCAATTAGATAATATAGACCTGTTTTACATTACAAATATTAGTACTGACCAGCTGAAGGAACTGGTAAAGTTATATCTGCCATCTTGTCCGCTATGTTAAGTTGATTTACTGGTCATTCCTACATCTCAGTTCCACCTGTATGGACCTTTAAAATGCCTCCAAAGACCTTCCTTTCTTATAAAGTCTATTCATCTTAGGTCATAAATCTGTGTCTGGTGTGAAATATATACATATTTTTTTCCTTATTGTTTATTTATTTCCTCCCTTATTACTTCCCTCATCTGCAACCTCTTAAGTAAACTAAAACCTACTACCCCCTCAGCTGACCAGCTACCTGCTGAATACCTGCAAAAGGCAGCCAAAGTCATAGCTTATCCTGCATCACTGCTGATAAATAGAACCATACAAGAAAGCACTATTCCCACCATCTGGAAAATCGCCTACATTATCCCCCTACACAAGGGAGGAAACTCCAGAGAATATTCCAACTATCGTCCCATAGCTCTATTTTCCCCATTAGCTAAAATAATAGAAAAGTGCATCCACAGACAGTTACTAGTCCACCTACTCCAGAACAATTTACTGGCCAAATCTCAACATGGCTTCAGGCCTTTCCACAGTACAACAACTGCATTCCTATCCTTCACTGACAGCATCAATAAAAAACGTAGTAACAATCTTCTCTCTTCGGCACTTTTCATCGACCTTTCAAAAGCATTTGACATGTTCTACCACCACTTACTTCTCAGTATTCTAAAATCCTTCTCTCTCGACACAAAGACTATAAAATGGTTCCAGTCCTACCTTGATAGTAGACAGCAGGCAGTGCTATGGGACAACAACCTCTCATCCCATCTCCCAGTTACCCTAGGTGCTCCTCAGGGCTCTATATTGGGCCCCCTCCTTTTCTCAATATTTATCAATGACATCAACCTAGCTATTCCTTTAACTAACTGTGTACAATACGCAGATGATTCGACAATAATCTGCTCAGCTAAATCTCAATCCCAGCTCCAGACTCTCACTCAGACAATGTTCAATAAAACAGAAAATGGGTTTCTACACCGCTGCTTCCTCTTGAACCCCCCAAAAAGAACAAACTCCTTCTCTTCACTCCTACCCGTAAATCACTCCCAATGAACTTTTAAGTCTTATCCAATAATGGTACACTCATATCTCCCGATCCAACAACTAAACTTCTAGGGGTAACCATTGATAACAACCTGAACTTTGAAACCCATATCAACAATACCATAAAAACTGTCAACAGGAAACTAGTCTCCCTCTATAGGATAAAACCCTTTCTCTCCCCACTAACCAGAACCACTATTGCCTATTCCCACCTTATCTCCACACTTCTTTATGCTTCTTCCATATATACTAACTTGTCAAAAAATAACCTTAACAAGCTAGCCAACGCTTACAATAGCATTGCCAGATTTGCTACTACTTCCTCCTTTAGGACCCATCACTGCCATAATCTGAAACAATTAGGCTGGTTACAGCTTCTGAATCAGATTCACTTTAAACAATTCACCATTGTGCACAAAACCCTTTTCCAACCTACCAATACCCCAATACTTGCTAGTCTCATTACCCAATATAAGAACTTTTCAACTTTACGCTCATCTAATAAACTACTTATATCAACATGTAAATCTAATAACATGGCAGGAGATGCTCTGTTCTCAAATGCAGTTGGAAAGTATTGGAACCAACTCCCCCATGAACTTACATCACTGTCTTCATTTACACTTTTTAAACACAATCTGAAACTCTATCTTAAAACCCATTGGTTATGTCCCTGTACAAATCCAGACTAATCTCATACTATATCCCAAATACCTTCTCTTAAGACATAATTCCTGCTCTATCTGTGTCTTTTTAGATCAAGGCATATCCTTGGCAAAAACATATCTTATCCTAATAGGTATTTTAAATTATCTCTAGTTAAATTCTTCTGCATATAATTCTAAAGCATCCTACCTAAGGCAGGCAACAAGTATTGTTTAAACTGTGGGCATTGCTGAACTGTTGAAACTTGAAGTATGCATTTGTTTAACAATTACTTTCTAGTTACTAATGAAGTCTTGTACATAAAGTATAAAATATCTTATCTAATCCTTGTAACATGTTTTTTGTATAAATTGTGAAGATTCCTTAACTGTTTAAAATGTGTAGTATTTAACTGTATAATGACTAGTACATGTATGTTAGTAGTCTAGCAATCTCTTGGAGCTTATCTCCCTGGGACTCTACTGAAAATAGACATAAATCCAGTTAGACTATCCCAGTCAACAAATGTAAAATAAATAAAATAAATAAAATTATTGATGTTTTACACATTCTTCGTTTATTCAACTTAAGCTATGTGCTTAGGTTTGAGTATTAATAGCTTCATCTAACTGGATGTGATATACATGCTAGTGTAACAGACAAGACTTTTAACAGGTCTGTTGCATTTTTCTGAAAACAATGTGAAGTGCCATGTTCACAGTTATTTTGCAAGTTGGAAACTTTGCATTGTTGACTTGTCACAATATTCACAGTACTAAAATGTACAAATTTCAAAGTTTAGTAGAATTAGCAAAGGAAAGGAAGGTCAGAAACTTTATTTCCCTCTTGTTTTCCAGGGCAGACTTGTTAAAAGAAAGTAACCTGTAATATAGTTCTGAATTGCTGTGATTGCACGTTAGATGCACTGTGTAACAATAGATCATACTAAATGCTTACTGAGAAGTGTCCACAGACTTGATAATCATGCATTATTTAAATTTTCCAGTTTCAGTTTATACAAAAGGATGTTGGAGAAGGCTTTACCCATGCAGAAGACAACCATGAGCAGCACCATAACACTGATGTGTATATGTTTAGTACACCTGTGTACAGGTAAGTGACTTCTTGGTGTTTCATGTACCAGGCATCTGACAGACAATTAAACAATACAGATAATGTTATTCAACACATTAAGAAAAGTTGCTTTCTAAGAAATGTTCTTTGTTTCCCTTTAATGGACACAGTTTCAAATCTAAAACTATTTCTTGTGTTGTGTTCAACACATAGACCCATCTCATTTATGAGGTTTCCTTTTGTAAAACTGACAGCTCAGCAGTGGGCCGGCACAGAAAGCTACTGTGGACCCTCCTGTTTTCTATCTCCTTACTCCATGATCACTTATTTTCACAGTCTTCAGTTACTCCTGTCAGAACCCTGCATTTCTTACCAAAATATAAACGCAGGTACATCTCATCAAGAGCTATTCTGAAAAAAGTCTTTGTGTAATCTGGAGATAGAAACTATTACAACTGAACTCTTTTAGAAAATGAACTGACCAATAAAATAAGTATGCAAGTTAATCAAAAGTGAAGAACTATTTTCTTTTTCTGCCATGCTGTAGAATTGTCTCAGCAGTGGGTTCATAGTTTATATGAAACAGCAGTGCATTATCAAATGCAGGGATTGAGAAGAAATGTGTTTAAATGAATTTTAAGATAACACAAAAAGACTATAAAACATCACATAGAAAAGAAACTAAACTTGTTAAAATATAAGCAATGATCTTTTATAGATTTCAGGCATTGTATATCTTATTCATCTGAAATTAATATCATAAACTTAAATTGGTTTAATTGTTCTGCATTACTTCTTGTGGGAATATTAATGTGTATGATATATATATATATATATATATATATATATATATATATATATATATATATATATATATGGTGAAGATATGTGAAGGCTGCCAGCCTAGCTAGATATAATTTTGTAGATAATTTTATGTCATTGCAAATATGAATATAATTAACAGGCTTGTCCTCTTAAATGTAAGAAAACTGTGTTAAATGTTGAACTTTAAAAAATTAACCACAGTGCACTATGTTGGAAGAAAGGTGGTAAGTCAAGCATTGTATGACTGTTTGATCTCAAACTTTGGAGACATAATGTCTGGACTGATGAATTCCTTCTATTGTTTTGAGACCAGAGGTAGTTGCTAGATTTTACATATATGATGTCTTTTACTGTTGTAGTTTCCTGGCCAGGTGCAAGAGCAAAGAAATGTTAAAACACAGAGTTTCTGTTAGCCTGGGAACCAGAGAAGAATTATTTTATCTAAAATAAGTCAGCAGTGGTGCATTATTTTTAAGATTTTCTCAGAGAGGGAGAATGAGAACATTTTGGATTTTGTCTGAGGAACATCACTCACCAGTCCTCTGCTTTGCTCTATATGTAAGTTTATTTAGAACTGTGATTGTTCTTATAGTTAGATAGGAATTTAGTCAGATTTAGTCTAGCTGTTTTCTATATTTATGTCAGACTATTCTACAGCATTATTTTAAGCATTGTCCTGTGATTTCTGAACTCTTGACTAGCACTGTGTTGATTTGAGAAGATTTGTCTTGTGTTTTCATTATTTATTATTAAATATTTTTAAACCTTTCAACTGTGACTGTTTGTATGTAGAGATAATTTAAGTTCTGGAGTATGTGCATGTATTTGGTGATACTGTACAAAGCCACTCCAATAAACCTTGCTGTTCATCCACTTACTATTTAGATAATAATATTGCATAGTATAATCAGACACCATTTGGTAAGGGCCTTTTTAGTAGCTGATAAGAGTAGTTGGTGGCAGTGAGTACTACCTTATAGGTTGGAAGGAGGGGGCATAACTGGAGAACCTGTTGCCATCCTTCTCCAGGAGTTTCCCTGTGTGTGCATACAAACCAAATCTCAAGGTGTGTGTGTGTCAGCTGCTTGGGTAGGGACACAAAGCACTGGTTGGACAGAAAGGGCACTGGATGTTTTGGCTTGACTACTCGGCTGAGATCTGTATCCTATAGTTGTACCAGTGGGGATTCTTATTGGGGATCTGGAGAGAAAGGGAGAAACCAGCCCCAGACTGACTGTGATCTCTGTGTGCTCTTAAGGGAAATTGTACTTTACTGAGTGTGTATGTGTTATCCTTCCCAATGTTGACAGCCCTCATTGGTGTTAGTGGTGAGGATTGAGGCTCCTTGATTACTGGGCCAGTACTCAGTTGTTACATATTAATTGGTTGGAAGTGATGGGGTATCCACACCACATATTAATTTGTTGGCATTTGGCTTGTAGTGGTGTGGATAGTGAATTCCTGTATCTTGTGTATAGTGATCACTGAAGGTGTTTTTGTACTCTAAATCAGCCAAGCAGTGACTATTCAGAGTTCACATCACAACTGTTTTATTTTTTTTTGTTAGCTTAGCTAGTCAGGGAGAGCAGGCAAGCATGTCAGTAGAGGAGTATGGCAAGCTGACAAGGAGCCAGTTGGATGAGATGTGCCAGGCTAAGGGACTGGTGCATGGAAACCTGGCTAAGACAGACATGATTGCAGCTTTGGTCACAGCTGCATCAGAAAACAGCAATCAGGAGGGTGATCAGACTGGCCATGCAGATGTACAACACTAAGAGAATGGACAGCTCAACCTTCCTGCAGAGGACTTAAAAATCCATCTGGAGCTAAAGAGACTTGATTTGGAAACAGAAGCAGCAGAGAGACTGAGACATCTACAGTCTGAGGAGAATGAGAAACTCCTATGCCTGGAAGCTGAGGAGAAGGACAGGTAGAGGTAAAAGGAGATTCTGACTCTTTGCCAGAGTCATGGAGGTAATGGGTAAGGGAGTAACCAGACCCCAGAAGCAAAAAAGGTCAGTAAATTTCTAATTTTGATAGTTTCATTCATATGTTTGAGAGGGTATGTAAACAGTATGATGCTGACCAAAGGCTCTGGGTAGGGTTCCTGACCCCCTTACTCCATGGTAAATCTGTAAATGTACTTTCCAAATTATCTGATGCTGACTATTTTAACTATAATGCTGTAAACAATTGTTTGTTAGAATTTTTTAAGCTAACACCTGAAAATGATAGGATAAATTTTCGTGAGCATAGACACAAGGCAGAAGAAAGTGTGTGTGAATATGTTGCTGAACTGAGCACTTATTTTCATAGGGGGGTGAGTGGATATCAGATCACCACTTTTGAAGGGCTGGCAGACCTTTTGATGAGGGAACAAACACTTAGCACTTTGCCTAAGGACATGAGGATCTGGTTAGCTGATAAACAATGTGCTACTTCAGATAATTTGGGAAAGAAGGGAGACCTATACCTAGCAAGCAGAACATCCCTACACAGGAAAGGGACCACCAGTACTGTTCATGAGTCTAAAGGAACCCATGGTGGGCAGGTCAGACTGCCCTAACAGGGGAAGCCACAAGTCCAGGTACATGTCCAGGACCTAGGAGTAAATATTTTGAATGCAACCAGTGGGGCCATGTTGCATATAGATGTCCATGGAGGCAAGGTGGTGAACAAAAGGTGAGGGAGCCAGTAAGTGGGAAGGAAAAATGCCAATAGTAGTTTGTCTTGAGCAACAGGGGTACCAAACTACTATCCTGCGGATGTCCTGATAGGGAGGGATTTTGATGAGGCAGTGCTATGTGTTAATGCAGTTACATGTAGTCAGGCTTTGAGACAAGCATGTGGGTCTGGTAGCCTGGGGGAGACCCAGACAGACTGTATACTTGCAGCCAGGACTGGTGAGATGCTTACTTCAAGGAGGGAGCTACACTATAGCAGTGAGACTGAAGGTGAGCCACAGCTGTTTGTGGGTACTGCTGTTCCCTTGAAAAGAGTGACTGCAAAAGTAGAGGTGAGTAGTAGTACCCAAGCTGACAGTGAGGCCCACTGTCAGAGGATGCCAGACTTCCTGTGGAAGGGGAGCTGGGAAGGGTTACAAAGAGAAAGGTGAGACAGGCTCAGCTCTCAGACCTTATAGTTCAAGGTCTGAGGCAGGTAGCTAGTGAGGCACCTGATTCTCAAGGGAAGGGGGAATCTGTATAATGGGAAAAAGGTTTACTATATAGAGAGTGGACCCCTGAGGGAGGGCTAGAAGGTGAGAGGATACTGCAGTTGGTAGTGCCTAGAACCTTCCATCTGGTGCTTCTAGCCCTATCCCATGATATTCCCTTTGCAGGTCATATGGGCATAAAACATACAAAAAGATGTATTATGCAGAATTTCAATTGTCCTGGAATTTCCAGAGATGTAACATGGTACTGCAGGACCTGCGAGCACAACCAAAATATAGGCAAGGCAGGAGACAAGGTGTGAGCTCCTTTGATGCCTTTGCATGTGATTGATGAGCATTTCAGAGAGTAGCTATGGATATTGTGGGACCTCTGAGTACCCCAAGTTCCACAGGGAAAATGTATATCTTAGTGGTAGTATATTATGCTACAAGATACCCTGAGGCAGTGGCTTTGTCCTCCATTGAGGCAGAAAAGGTGGCAAATGCTTTGTTAGAGATTTTCAGCAGGGTAGGTTTCCCAAATGAAATACTGACTGACAGAGGTGCCAATTTCATGTCAGACCTGCTGGCTTGTCTGTAGAAGTAATGTGGGGTGAAGCACCTGAATACCACCCTCTACCATCCCCAGACTAATGGTCTTGTTGAAAGGTTAAACTCACCAATCAAATCTATGCTACGGGCATTTGCAGACCAGTTTAAGAGAGAGTGGGACAAATATTTGTGCCATCTATGGTTTCCTTATAGAGAGGTTCCCCGGGAATCAACAGGGTTTTCACCCTTTGAGTTGCTGTATGGGCATAGGGTAAGAGGGCCTCTAGATTTAATTTGTGATGAGTGGGAAAGTAAGTTTGAATCCCAAAATGAACCTGTTGTGGCATATGTCCTAAACCTCAAGACAAGGCTCAGGGAACATATGGTATTTGCCCAAGAAAACCTGTCAGAAGCCCAATAACAGAAAAAATTCTGGTATGACAGGAATGCTCGAGCTAGAGAGTATGCTGTAGGGCAGCAGGTAATGGTTCTCATTCCTGTCAGACACAACAAGCTGCAAGCAGCCTGGGAGGAACCCTACAAGGTGATAAGTAAGGTAAATGATGTTAACTACCCAGTAGAACTGCTAGGCAGGCGGCAAGGGCACAAATTGTACCATGTTAACATGATGAAACCTTACCATTATAGGCAGGCCCTTGTGCTGAGTAATTGCAGTGGATTGCAGGGGGAGTCTAAAGGAGATCTGGTGACTGATCTCCTCATTGAGGCTTGAACTGACACCTCAGTGGAAGGGGAAGCAATGATCTAGCAGCTATTTCCTACCCATGTTCAATAAATCCAAGCAGTGTTAAAGGAGTCTGGGGACATGCTCACTGGGAAACCCAGGTGTACCCACCTGGTGCAGCACCAGGTGGCTACAGGACCCCAAAGGCCTAAAAGGCAGGCCCCTTATAGGGTACCTGAAAGAGTCAAACAGACTCTGAGGGAGGAGATACAGGAGATGTTGGAACTAGGGGTAATTCAAGAGTCCAACAGTCCCTCGGCCTCCTCAGCGGTGTTGGTGCCAAAGAAGGATGGCAGCACCAGGTTCTGTGTGGACTACAGGAAATTAAATAGTCACACAAAGTCAGATGCTTACCCCATGCCTAGGACAGATGAAGCCCTAGAGCAGCTAGTTGGAGCTAAATATCTTACAGCCATTGATCTTACCAAGGGTTACTGGGAGGTGGTCTTGACTCCCAGTGCTAGAGAGAGGTCAGCCTTTTCAACTACTTTTGGCTTGTATGAGTTCACAAAGATGCTCTTTGGGGTGAAAAATGCTCCAGCAACTTTCCACAGGCTGGTAGATCATATCCTTACAGGAGCCGGAGGGTCTGCCCTTGCTTACTTAGATGATATTGCCATATATAGCCATTCCAGGCAAGAATACCTTCAGCATGTCAGGGAGGTGCTGGGCAGAATACAGAGGACAGGGTTGACCATTAAGTCTAGTAAATGTCAGGTGGGTATGGCAGAGGTCTCCTACCTGGGACATAGAGTGGGGAGTGTTAAGATCAGGCCAGAACCTGCCAAAGTGGAAGCCATTCAGGAATGGCCTGCACCTATTACCAAAATGCAGGTGAGGACATTCTTAGGGACAACAGGGTACTACAAAAAGTTTGTCCCCAATTATACTACCATAGCTGCTCCCCTCACAGGCCTGACAAGGAAAAACAGGCCAGTTAAGGTACTGTGGTCCCCAGCATGTCAGCAGGCATTCCAGAAGCTTAAAGACGCTTTGGGAGGACCCCTGCATTAGCCAGTCCAGATTACAGCAAAGACTTTGTTGTGCAGGTGGATGCTTCAAACCATGGGGTGGGGGCTGCACTCAGCCAGATTTTTTCAGTGGGAGAAGAGCACCCAGTGGTTTATCTCAGTTGTATGCTCCAGCCCAGGTTGAAATGCTATGCAGCTGTAGAAAAGGAATGTCTAAACATAGTGTGGGCACTGCAGAAACTTCAGCCTTATCTGTATGGAAGAAAATTCACTATAGTTACAGATGTCAATCCCCTAACATGGTTAGACCAAGCCAGCCAGCAAAATGCCAAGTTGCTAAGATGGAGCCTAGGGTTGCAAGCCTATGACATGTCAGTGCAGCACCGCAGTGGGATTAGCAATACCAATGCAGATGGGCTCTCAAGACAAGGAATGGGGTAATGTATACTCAGATAGACCTAACCCTTTCAAGCAATGTTTCTCAATGATCACTTGACAACTAGTTCAGTTCTCTGGGGAGGAAGATATTTGAAGATATCTGAAGGCTGCCAGGCTAGCTAGACAGAATATTGTAGATAATTATATGTCATTGCAACAATCCACCTCTTAAATGTAAGAAAACTGTGTTAAATGTTGAACTTCAAAAATTTAACCACAGTGCACTCTGCTACAAGAAAGCTGCTAAGTCAAGTATTGTATGACTGTTTGATCTCAGAGCTCGGAGACATAATGTCTGGACTGAGGAATTCCTTCTATTGTTTTGAGACCAGAGTTAATTGCTAGATTTTGCATATATAATGTCTTTTATTGCTGTAGTTTCCTGGCCAGGTGAAAGATCAAAGAAATGTTAAAACTCAGAGTTCCTGTTAGCCTAGGAACCAGAGAAGAATGATGTAATCTAAAATGAGTCAGCAATTGTGTATTATTTTTAAGATTTTCTCAGAGAGAGAGAGAATGAGAGCATTTTGGATTTTGTTTGAAGAACATCACTCACCAGTACTCTGCCTTTGCTCTATATGTAAGTTTATTTAGAACTGTGACTGCTCTTAGAGTTAGATAGGAATTTAGTCAGATTTAGTCTAGCTGTATTTTATATTTATGTAAGAATATTCTACAGTATTATTTTAAGCATTTTCCTATGATTTCTGAACTATTGACGAGCACTATGTTGAACTGAGAAGATTTGTTTTGTGTTTTCTTTATTTATTATTAATTTGTTCTTTAAACCTTTCAACTGTGGCTGTTTTGTGTAAAGATAATTTAAGCTCTTGAGTACTTGCATGTATTTGGTGATACTGTACAAAGCCACTCCAGTAATCCTTGCTGTTCATCCACTTACTATTTGAATAATAATATTGCACAGTATAATCAGACACCCTTTGATAAGGGCCTTTTTATTAGTTGATAAGAGTAGATGGTGGCAGTGATTACTACCTAGTAGCCTGGCAGAAAGGAGAATAGCTGGAGAACCTGTGCCAGCCTTCTCCAGGAATGCCTCTGTATGTGTGTGTGTGTGTGTGTGTGTGTGTGTGTGTGTGTGTGTGTGTGTGTGTGTGTGTGTGTGTGTGTGTGTGTGCGTGCGTGCATGTGTGTGTGTGTGTGTGTGTGTGTGTGTGTGTGTGTGTGTGTGTGTATAAACCAAATATCAATGTGTGTGTGTCAGCTACTTGGGCAAGGACATGAAGCACTGGTTGGACAGTGAAGGCACTGAAGGCGTTGGCATGACTACTTGGCTGAGATCTGTACCCTATAGCTGTACCAATGGGGAGTCGCATTGGGGATCTGGAGAGAAAGGGAGAAACCAGCCCCAGACTGATTGTGATCTCTGTGTGCTCTTAAGGGAAATTGTACTTTACTGTGTGTGCATTTGTTATACTTCCCAGTGTGGATGCCCTTCACTGGTGTTAGTAGTGAGGATGAGGCTCCTTGATTACTGGGCTAGTGCACGGGCATCACATATATATATATATATATATATATATATAGAGAGAGAGAGAGAGAGAGAGCAGAGAATGATATACAATTATAGTTTTATTATACAAGGCAAGATGTGGGCACATACTCCACACTATGTAAGGCCAGCACACTGCAAAAACAGAAGACACCAAGCAGGCCAAAGAAAATAGCACAATAGTGCTTTATATGAAGCATGTTGTACACTAACATAGTAGAAGCAAAGCAGTACATATAAACATAAGCAACACAGCTCAAATGAAAATGCTACTTAATTTCAAAAGAAGCTATGCAAAAAAAAACAAATGTCTTTAAAAAAATGTAGTAAAACAGTTATTCTCACCATACTGTTGAAGGGCTCTGATGCAGGTTTTCAGTTTCTAGCTTTCCCAAATGTAAACTTGTTGATTCATATACCAACAACTGCCACAAAAGAAATTTCATTTTTTATAGGGGGAAAAGCCTTGTGGTATCTCTACCTCCATTTGATTTCATAGTGTAAGTATTTCCATTGACAAACAATCATTTGGAAAATAAATGTACCTACAGGATGAAAACAGTTGCCATGCAATTTGCAGTTTTGCAATTTGTTTAACACCTTTATTAAATTATCACTTTAGACATTGGCAAACATACCTTAAGAGAAAAGAAAACAAACTAGATGAATGCTTTTCCCATTTACATGTATTATATTTCACGTATCTTTTCTTTGTAACTGTCATGAGTCCAACATCACATGCATTGCTGAATTCCTCCAACCTCACTCCTCCTCCTGAACATTATTACACATGTATTGTTCCCACAGTTTTCATTGATTTATATAAAATTTGCTCCTTCCCTTTTCTAAAGATCCCTCTTCCATTTTTTTATCTTTTATATTATTCAATACTTCAAATACAGTTGATTTATACTTTTATTTCCATTTTCTATAAATTACTGCTTTGACAGCCAACAGAATTAAACTTAATAAGACCTTACTATGTCAATCCAATAGTGATCCTGTGTACCAGCTTAAAAGAATCATTTCCTTAGTTATAGTCATTTACTCACACAATATTTCCGACAAGAGTACTCTGTAGAAATTTGTTTTACATCTGCCAACTCACTACACTCCCAAAACATGTGTTCCTAGCTAACTCTTTCTTCATCACACCACCAACATTTGCTGTCTATCCAAGGAAACATTTTTTGAAGTCTGCTTTGGGTATAAAAATAAACTGAAAATGGCAAACATGAAGGCAAAAGACAAAGTAATTCACTCCGTAGATTTTACTGAAATAAAATAACACTCAATAAACATGAAGCACTTTTCATCTTGTTGAATACAAAGACTTCCTCAGATGTAATAAAAACTGTCTTGAAACATTTTAAATAATTGTAGTAACTTGTCACGTGATCTCAGTCCACCCAATGGTAGCAAAGTAACAATTTATATGGGTTTTTGCACTAATCGACACTTAAAAGTACCAAACCCTCTTTACATTGATATTGTTACTACTTTCAACAATAAAAAAAGTAAGCGCTTCCACTGAACTTACTATACTATACATTTACAAATGGATATCCGCTAATTATCTTCTACTTACACAAAGTCATTTTGAAACTAATAACATTAAAAAACTTATTTATAATAAAAAATTACATTGGACTCTACTTTAATGTAAGTCATTTAAATAGTGGCCATATTGTTCTTCCCACTTGGTCACAACTCTTATATAATTAATGCTCATTTACCTGTCTTAAGTTTTAGAATACTAGAAATGGTACACACTTCATTCAATCTTGGATAGTTACATGCATTCATTAAGATCTGCCAATATAACTCTCTTACTTCTAATAATAGTGTTCTAGGACATCCCCTTGGGTCGTATGGTATTTGATCAATGAATATATAGCCAAAATTATGTGTACTATGATCATTTACATGTTTGGCCAGTGCATTGTCGAGTTTACTTTTACTTATAGCATACTGATGTTCATAGATGCGTTCCCTGAATTTACGTTCAGTTTTACCAATGTAGTAAACTGGACAAACTTTACACCTAGCCAAGTACACTATCATGTTAGAATTACAGTCAAATCTAGAGTTGACTTTGTATCTGATGTTCCTTATAGTGAAATTATTTGTTGTGTCCACCACTTTACACTATGAACACATACCACACCTGTACATACCTACATTCCTTAGACCATTACTCAGTTTATTTTCCAATAGATTTTTCAGATTTGATCCTTTCCGAAAAACTATTCTAGGATGTAAACCTAGGATTTCACAAAGTGATGAATTGTTGTTTATTAACCCCCAATTCTTTTTTACTACACTTAAGAAACCATTTGTTTCACAAGAAAATGTAGTGACCAAACTTAGATGAAAATTTATGTTGGTTATTGTAGTAGGTGAAGTTAATTCCCTAGCCTCAATGTCATTCTGTGTGTTAGGGAAGTTACCTTATAACTGTAATAATAGTTGATATATTCCCAAATCCCTTTTGTAGGTGACTTCGTATTTCAAGTCATCTACTAAATTATTTGGATATCCCCTACTTATAAACATGCCTTTCAAGAGTTTACACTCTACCTTAAAATCAAACACCTCTGTGACCATCTTAGCTGCTCTCACTAACTGGCCTTTAACCACTGCATGCTTTTGATGGAAAGGGTGACTGCTAGAAAAGTGTAGAAAGGAGTTAGAATACATCTCCTTTCTATATACTGTAGCAATATATCCTTTTTTCTGTCTATCCTTCCTAAGAAGTACATCAAGATATGGTATTTTGTCATTGTCGTATTGATATGTGAATTTCAAAAACTCAGTGGTGTTGTTAAAATATGACACAAGGTGGTGGGCTATAACATGGCCCCCTTTAACTATAATTAAATGTCTTCCAAAAATCTACAATAAAAATAGATATAGTGTTTGATATCTTCTTTTGTTGGGATATAATAATTTTCCCATTTCGCCATGACTAAGTTAACAAAACTGCCACTACAGGGGGACCACATGGTGACACCTACCTTTTGAAGGTAGTTATCTTTTCCAAACATAAGTTAATTGTTAGATAAGATGATATCTAGTAGTTCACCTACTAGAGAGGTTTCTGAGTCAGTTGCCCCCCTCAATTTTAAGAACATTACCAATTCAATACCTGTTTGACGTGGAATGGAGGTGTACAGGTCCATTACATCACCTGTTAAAAACCTGTACTCTTCCTCAAAACCTAGATTGTTAATTTGTTCCAAAAAGGACCATGAGTCTTTGCAAATAGTTGAAACTCCATTCACATATTTTTTTAAGAATGTAGTCAATGACCTTAGCACATCCATAGGTTATGGAATTACGTCCATCAACCAAGGGTCTCATTGGTGGATTCAGGATGTCTTTATGTATTTTTGGGATACCAAATAGTAATGGTGTCTTAAGGCTGGGAATTATCATAAAATTGTATACCTGTATATCTATTCTATTGTCTATAAATAATTCCTCGATGTATCCTTTAATTCTGTTAGAAGCAGTGTTTACTTCATTCAATGACACAGGTTGGTATGTTGCACTATCTAACACACTATGCATTCTATTCTCATAATCCCAACTGTCCATGATGACCAAACCACTGCCCTTGTCAGGTTTCATACACCTGATTTTATAGGAATGTATTATGGTCAAAGCCTCCCTCTCTTCCTTACTCATGTTATATTGTAGTTTGTTGTATCCCCTGTCCTGTACAAGTGAACAAATGTCTAACTCACAGACACTCTCAAATAAAGCAAGGACAGGGTGCAGTGGTGGATTGTATACACTTGCTATTTTAAATTTTGTATCGGGTTGCAGTATATCATTCTTAAACATTTGTCTAAAATTGGCTTTACGCACAAAACATTTGATGTCTATAATGGCTTGTGCTACATTTAAATGCGTAGTTGGAACAAAAGTACTTCCTTTAGCAAATAAGTCTATTAAGACTTTATCAATGGTCACTGATGAAAAATTATACACTCTAAAGTCACCTGCTTCATATTGCAAGATTTTACACAACGAGTACTGATTTTCCAAGCCCGCTTCCATTACTATGATTTGTTCTTCTGTGGATACCTCTTGGACTGTACTCACTTCATTTGGTGTGTATTGTGCCAGACATTCTGTCCTTTCCGAAAATTTCCGGCATTGCTGTCCGTCTGGTAACCGTTTCTGTCGTTAATTGAACTATTTCCTTTAGGCACCTTACTCCTTGTAACCAATGTTGATCGAATGTTGTACTGGTCATTACTACCAACAGTTTGTTGATTCTCATTTGAGTCTGATAATACAGATTCATAATGTTGCTCCTCATGGTTGTTATCTGTCTTACTATTAGTTTCCTTCCAGTTTTGAATATGTGGTGGATCAGGATAAGCAGTCCCATTCCGGTAGGCTAAAATATCCCGATTCAATTTTTTTTGTTTAGTTGATTTTAGGTTTTCGATGAATTGGTCTATGCTGCTAAAAGACCTATTATATTCAAACTGGTATGAAACAACCAGGACCAAACCAGACAGAAAAACAACAGCAGCAAGATCCTCTGAATAGCACTTTATTCCAAAGAAAATATCCTCTGACGTCTCGGCCTGAGCCTTCAAGGAGTACAAAGAAACTAAACTCTAATCAAGTATATATACATAAACACTAATTAGATCAATTAATATAATAAATGCTAAAAGCACAATTATTCAATTAACAAGCATTCTCCAGTTAAAATCTTCATTAAGACCTTCAGGACACAATGTTTTAAACTTTAAAATAAAAACTGCCTCTTTTTGTTGCAATGAACATTTTACATTTGTATTATTATATTTGTAGTTAGGTATTTGTTCCAAAATTGTTGCACATAAATCATTAGGATTACTGTTATGATATTTTAGAAAATGCATTGCTACAGGACTCTCTATTTTATTATTCACAATGTCCCTAATGTGTTCCAAGAGCCTTGTTTTAAATGCTCTTTTTGTTTCCCCAATATAGAACTTCTGACATGAACAACGTAAAGCATAAATTACTCTTTCTGTATGGCAATAAAAAGATTGTTTTACTTGAAAAGCCATATTGCTGATGTGTTCAAAAAAAGGAACTATGAATTTACATGCTTTACATTTATCACATTTTATGGTGCCTCTCCTAATAGGATTGTATTGTAGTATTTCACTTGGAAAGTTAAACCTGCTTTTAACCAGCATGTCCTTAATACTTCTACCCCTACAGTATGAAAATTTTAAGTCAGCATTTAACCAAGTTTTAACATTGCTTAATGAACAGAGATAATTCCAAAATTGAGAAACTATATTAACAAGTTCCCCAGAAAAACAACTATATTTGGTTACAAAATACATAACTTCTTTGTCTTCTGTAAAGTTGTTAAATGTTCTTACATTTTTATGCATCACATGCTTGTGACTATTGTCAGTTTTTCTAAAAAGTTTATTAAAAGCTTCACTTAATAAAGTTTCACTATAGCCTCTATGTTCAAATGAATTCACTAACCATTCCAGTTCCCCAAAAAATGTATTTTCATTGTTACATAATCTGTGGATCCGCAACATCTCACTATATGGAAGTGACTTAATAGTGTGAGGGGGATGGCCACTGGAGCTATGTACATATTGCATATTGCCCATAAATTTTCTATTTACTGACGTAACAAGTTTTTTACCGTTCTGAATTTCTAGTTTAACATCAAGAAAAGGAACACAGGTATTAATCTGTAAACCGTCAAATTCCAAGAGAAATCTATTGGAATTTAGATCAATAAAAAATTGACGTGCCAACCTGCAGTCTCCCTCTACCAAAAAAATTAAATCGTCAACATATCGATAGTACTTGATTACATGTTGATGAAAAAATTGATGTTTATATATATACTCAATTTCAAATAATCCCATTGCTAAATTTGCATACATGGGGGCAAAAGCAGCCCCCATGGCAGTTCCCTGTTTTTGACGATATAATTCATTGTGAAATTCAAAAAAATTGTTAATTAAACAAAATTCAGTAAGCTCCACAATATATTCAGTTACAGGAGAATGACCTAAAAAGAATCTAACAGCTTCTATGCCAAATTTATGGCCAATACTTGTGTATAAACTCTTTACATCAATAGTTACCCAATACATATTTGAATTCCATTTTACATCTTTTGACAATAGTCACAAGCATGTGATGCATAAAAATGTAAGAACATTTAACAACTTTACAGAAGACAAAGAAGTTATGTATTTTGTAACCAAATATAGTTGTTTTTCTGGGGAACTTGTTAATATAGTTTCTCAATTTTGGAATTATCTCTGTTCATTAAGCAATGTTAAAACTTGGTTAAATGCTGACTTAAAATTTTCATACTGTAGGGGTAGAAGTATTAAGGACATGCTGGTTAAAAGCAGGTTTAACTTTCCAAGTGAAATACTACAATACAATCCTATTAGGAGAGGGACCATAAAATGTGATAAATGTAAAGCATGTAAACTCATAGTTCCTTTTTTTGAACACATCAACAATATGGCTTTTCAAGTAAAACAATCTTTTTATTGCCATACAGAAAGAGTAATTTATGCTTTACGTTGTTCATGTCAGAAGTTCTATATTGGGGAAACAAAAAGAGCATTTAAAACAAGGCTCTTGGAACACATTAGGGACATTGTGAATAATAAAGTAGAGAGTCCTGTAGCAATGCATTTTCTAAAATATCATAACAGTAATCCTAATGATTTATGTGCAACAATTTTGTAACAAATACCTAACTACAAATATAATAATACAAATGTAAAATGTTTATTGCAACAAAAAGAGGCAGTTTTTATTTTAAAGTTTAAAACATTGTGTCCTGAAGGTCTTAATGAAGATTTTAACTGGAGAATGCTTGTTAATTGAATAATTGTGCTTTTAGCATTTATTATATTAATTGATCTAATTAGTGTTTATGTATATATACTTGATTAGAGTTTAGTTTCTTTGTACTCCTTGAAGGCTCAGAGGATATTTTCTTTGGAATAAAGTGCTATTCAGAGGATCTTGCTGCTGTTGTTTTTCTGTCTGGTTTGGTCCTGGTTGTTTCATACATGTCTACGGATCCTCAACTACAATTACCTAGAATTTTTCGTGAGACGATGGATGGCAGTCAGCTATCATTGGACAATTTTCTCACTAACTCTACCAACCCTACAGAGAGAGGTGAGCGTTTGCCTTTAACAAGAAATTCTAATGACAAAAATTTACCCATATGGGAACAATGGGAACATGATTTCCCAAATCCGTTTTCCACTGTAGGCAGGAAAATTTCTTTGCCATCAAATACTGAACATAAAACATTGTTTGAAAATTTGCAAAAGAAAATGTGGAAGGAAACATCTACGTTCTTTAATATTTGTGGCTTGCAAAGGTATATTGACACCGAAACCACGCCCAGGGGTTTAAGGGTGTACAAAGATCCAACAACACCCTTTGATTTAACCATAGAAACGGAGGTCTCTTTCCATAAACGATGGGTTGCGGCAGCCCATAACTGTGTCACTGAATGGCTCCACATCCTAGTGGAGTGTGATCAGCTTAAACAAACAGAATTGTGTACAGATATTAAGAACATTTGTCAAGACATCTCCAAATGTGTTCCGATTTCCACCTTAAATGAGTTTTTAGTTCAAACTCAAGATAAACTCAAAGAGTTTGAACTGAATTTGATAGAACGTAAGAAGGGTAAACTTGTTCGGGACTTGCGTGATTACGAGATGAACAAGGCGTTCTTCTCAAGAGCCTATCGGAAGCAAGAACGCAAGCGAGTGAGATTTCAAGCTGACGCTAACCATTCACGTCATCCTAATTCGTCAGCTTCTGCATCTGAAGGAGGTTTCACTTCGGGAGAGGAAGAATTTGAAGATGCGGAATTTCCCTGCTTACCGACTGCTCAGCAACCAGCAGGTTTTCGTCAGACTTTTCGTAATGACACGTTTCAATCATATAGAAACCCACAGGGACAAAAACGCCAACGTGAATTCATTCAATATACAGTTAATGAACAAAACGGACGGGGTGGTCACAAAAGAGGCAGATGGTAATTCAGTTTTGAAAAATGCTAGTGACTATATTGTCAACTTATCTAATTGTGTACTTGACGACAAAGAGATTGCAGTTTTAAATCTTGGTTTGAAATTTATTCCTACAGTGATACCTGGGTTACATGATTTGAAGACTGATGTATACAAATTTGGGAGAAAACTTCATCTTAAACATTTTTTTAGTCAAAATGTTAGGCAGTTACAGGATAATTCTGACAATAGTTCCTTCACTTCGTCAGATAGTTTTTTTTCATGTACATCTGACGAGCCATCTAACGCTTATGTTAATCTAGATACTGACAAAATTCCTGTTAATAGCCATTTTACACCTCAATTTTTACACAATGAAGTTTCGAATTTTGTTAAAATGGTCAACCATACTATTGATGTAACATATCATTCTTTTCTATGTAACAAAAGTAATATTAAATATAACATGACTTTTGATGAATGGCAGACATTATGTTTACTTAGTAAAAGGAATGATATAGTTTTTAAGCCTGCCGATAAAGGCAACAAGTTGGTAGTTCTTGATCCACATGATTATTTTCAGATGTGTATAAAACATCTTCAGGATGCTAATACATATGAAAGAACAAATATGGAGAACTATCATGTTGCCATTACGGAATATAAAGCTTTGATATCAAAAGGCTTGAGATTGGGTTATTTTACCATCAGTGATATAAAGAAAAAATTTCAAGTAAATGAATGTGATATGGCTTACTTTTATTGTTTGCCAAAAATACATAAAAACCTGTTAAAACCATCAGGAAGACCCATTGTTTCGGACATAGATATTTTCTGCATAACTTGGGTATATTTTTGCATCACCATTTTTCCCCGTATGTAAAGGCTCTACCTTCTTTTTTGGTAGATGTTTTTGATTTCTTAAATAAGATAAAAGATGTAAAATGGAATTCAAATATGTATTGGGTAACTATTGATGTAAAGAGTTTATACACAAGTATTGGCCATAAATTTGGCATAGAAGCTGTTAGATTCTTTTTAGGTCATTCTCCTGTAACTGAATATATTGTGGAGCTTACTGAATTTTGTTTAATTAACAATTTTTTTGAATTTCACAATGAATTATATCGTCAAAAACAGGGAACTGCCATGGGGGCTGCTTTTGCCCCCATGTATGCAAATTTAGCAATGGGATTATTTGAAATTGAGTATATATATAAACATCAATTTTTTCATCAACATGTAATCAAGTACTATCGATATGTTGACGATTTAATTTTTTGGTAGAGGAGACTGCAGGTTGGCACGTCAATTTTTTATTGATCTAAATTCCAATAGATTTCTCTTGGAATTTGACGGTTTACAGATTAATACCTGTGTTCCTTTTCTTGATGTTAAACTAGAAATTCAGAACGGTAAAACTGTTACGTCAGTAAATAGAAAATTTATGGGTAATATGCAATATGTACATAGCTCTAGTGGCCATCCCCCGCACACTATTAAGTCACTTCCATACAGTGAGATGTTGCGTATCCATAGATTATGTAACAATGAAAGTACATTCTTTGGGGAATTGGAATGGTTAGTGAATTCATTTGAACATAGAGGTTATAGTGAAACTTTATTAAGTGAAGCTTTTAATAAACTTTTTAGAAAAACTGACAATAGTCACAAGCATGTGATGCATAAAAATGTAAGAACATTTAACAACTTTACAGAAGACAAAGAAGTTATGTATTTTGTAACCAAATATAGTTGTTTTTCTGGGGAACTTGTTAATATAGTTTCTCAATTTTGGAATTATCTCTGTTCATTAAGCAATGTTAAAACTTGGTTAAATGCTGACTTAAAATTTTCATACTGTAGGGGTAGAAGTATTAAGGACATGCTGGTTAAAAGCAGGTTTAACTTTCCAAGTGAAATACTACAATACAATCCTATTAGGAGAGGCACCATAAAATGTGATAAATGTAAAGCATGTAAATTCATAGTTCCTTTTTTTGAACACATCAGCAATATGGCTTTTCAAGTAAAACAATCTTTTTATTGCCATACAGAAAGAGTAATTTATGCTTCGTTGTTCATGTCAGAAGTTCTATATTGGGGAAACAAAAAGAGCATTTAAAACAAGGCTCTTGGAACACATTAGGGACATTGTGAATAATAAAGTAGAGAGTCCTGTAGCAATGCATTTTCTAAAATATCATAACAGTAATCCTAATGATTTATGTGCAACAATTTTGGAACAAATACCTAACTACAAATATAATAATACAAATGTAAAATGTTTATTGCAACAAAAAGAGGCAGTTTTTATTTTAAAGTTTAAAACATTGTGTCCTGAAGGTCTTAATGAAGATTTTAACTGGAGAATGCTTGTTAATTGAATAATTGTGCTTTTAGCATTTATTATATTAATTGATCTAATTAGTGTTTATGTATATATACTTGATTAGAGTTTAGTTTCTTTGTACTCCTTGAAGGCTCAGGCCGAGACGTCAGAGGATATATTCAAACTGGTATCTACTGAAGTCTTTATGGTTGTATATTTCATTATTAAGAGCAATTATTTCAGGGGCTAAGCTCTCGATTTGTTGACATTAATGTTTCTTCATAATGTTTAACATCCCCAGCCCCTGTTGGTTGAAATACTCAACCAATTCCAAATGAAATGCAGAGTTTTTTTCCAACCCATTTGGGTATTGCCAACTGCGAAGCCCTTTTGGAACAATCTCCTGTTTGATACATTTGTTAAAGTAAGAGACTTCAAGTTGAAGTTTCTTACTTTTAAGTTACTTCTGAGCCAATTCTTTCAATTTAGCAACAATGTGGAGTCTACTTGTCCTTCCCGCGGTCGAGTGGCATTCCGAAAGACATGCGAGAATGGGTGTGCCTTCGCTGAAGGCTGGGCATTGAGCTGGCAACTTGGCACCATAAAAATCTACTGCCAATCATTAGTGGACCGGAGTTCTGCTGTGTTGCCCTTAACCGGGAAAAGCCGAAAGACAAACAACAACAACATCATATCTGGTGTTGATGTTACCTTTCAACGGTTCACTATGCTGCTCACTGTCACCATCCTGTGTAAACGAGATTTTATCTTTGAGCTAGGTGTGAATATCCAAAACCGCCACAGGTTCTGTTATATTGTTGGGAGCCATAGATACCATTGTCTGGTTACAGGTAGTTGCTACTGGCTGCTGACTCATGGATCCCTGGCCCATGGTTGAATTACAAAAGAAATGTTAGAATATGACAAATTGTGAGTACTGGGACCAGCTCCATTTTCTGTATTATTAACCAAGTTCTCCTGTCATTGCTGGTCTGACAGATCCAGTTTAGCAGACATATGTTCAAGTTGTTGCGTTAATGCTTGCAACAATACTGAAAGTTTGCTGTATTGTTGGGGTGTCTGGGATAAAAGTAGTGGACTGCTACTACCATTGATCTCACAAATGTTCACCATTAAAACACAAAAAAACACCAAGAAAATACACAAATGAAACACCTCCTGAAAGTCCAATAAACCGAAAATGGCAAACAACAAGGCAAAAGACAAAGTAATTCACTCCGTAGATTTTACTGAAATAAAATAACACTCAATAATCGTGAAGCACTTTTCGTCTTGTTGAATACAAAGACTTCCTCAGATGTAATAAAAACTGTCTTGAAACATTTTAAATAATTTTAGTAACTTGTCATGTGATCCCAGTCCACCCAATGGTAAAAGACTAACAATTTATATGGGTTTTTGCACTAATCTACACTTAAAAGTACAAAACCCTCTTTACTTTGATATTGTTACTACTTTCAACAATAAAAAAAGTAAGCACTTCCCACTGAACTTACTATACTATACATTTACAAATGGATATCCGCTAATTATCTTCTACTTACACAAAGTCATTTTGAAACTAATAACATTAAAAAAAAGTAATTATTTATAATAAAAAATGACTCTACTTTAATGTGAGTCATTTAAATAGTGGCCTCATTGTTCTTCCAGGAGTAAGGTGCCTAAAGGAAATAATTAAATTAATGACAGAAATGGTTACCAGATGGACAACAATGCCAGAAATTTTCGGAGGGGACAGAATGTCTGGCACAATACGCACCAAACAAAGCGAGTACAGTCCAACAGGTATCCACTGAAGAACAAATCATAGTAATGGAAGCGGGCTCGGAAAATCAGTACTCGTTGTGTAAAATCTTGCAATATGAAGCAGGTGACTTTAGAGTGTATAATTTTTCATCAGTGGCCATTGATAAAGTCTTAACAGACTTATTTGCTAAGGGAAGTACTTTTTTTCCAACTACCCATTTAAATATAGCACGAGCCATTATTGGCATCAAATGTTTTGTGCGTAATGCCAATTTTAGACTCATGTTTAAGAATGATATACTACAACCCGATACAAAATTTAAAATAGCGAGTGTATACAATCCACCATTACACCCAGTCCTTGCTTTATTTGAGAGTGTTTGTGAGGAAGACATTCATTCACTTGTACAGGACAGGGGACACAACAAACCACAATAAAATATGAGTAAGGAAGAGAAGGAGACTTTGACCATGATACGTTCCTGTAAAGTCAGGTGTATGAAACCTGACAAGGGTGGTGGTTTGGTTATCATGGACAGTTGGGATTATGAGAATAAAATGCATTGTGTGTTAGATAGTGCAACATACCAACATGTGTCATTGAATGAAGTAAACACTGCTTCTAACAGAATTAAAGGATACATCGAGGAATTATTTATAGACAATAGAATAGATATACAGGTATACAATTTTATGATAATTCCCAGTCCTAAGACACCATTATTATTTGGTATCCCGAAAATACATAAAGATATCATGAATCCACCAACCTAGGTTTTGAGGAAGAGTATGGGTTTTTAACAGTTGATGTGAAGGACCTGTACACCTCCATTCCACATCATACAGGTATTGAATGGGTAATGTTGTTCTTAAAATTGAGGGGGGGGGGCAACTGACTCAGAAACCTCTCTAGTAGGTGAACTACTAGATATCATCTTATCTAACAATTTCCTTATGTTTGGAAAAGATAACTACCTTGAAATGGTAGGTGTTGCCATGGGGGCCCCCTGTGGCAGCAGTTTCACTAATTTAGTCATGGCAAAATGGGAAAATATCCAAACAAAAGAAGATATCAAACACTATATATATTTTTATTGTAGATTTTTGGAAGACATTTCATTATATTTAAAGGGGACCATGTTATAGCCCACCACCTTGTGTCATATTTTAACAACACCACTGAGTTTTTGAAATTCACACATCAATACGACAATGACAAAATACCATATCTTGATGTACTTCTTAGAAAGGATAAACAGAAAAAAGGATATATTGCTACAGTATATAGAAAGGAGACATATTCTAACTCCTTTCTACATTTTTCTAGCAGTCACCCTTTCCATCAAAAGCATGCAGTGTTAGTTAAAGGCCAGTTGGTGAGAGCAACTAAGATGGTCACACAGGTGTTTGATTTTAAGGTAGAGTGTAAACTCTTGAAAGGTATGTTTATCAGTGGGGGATAGCCAAATAATTTAATAAATGACTTGATATATGAAGTCACCTACAAAAGGGATTTGGGAATATATCAACCATTATTACAGTTACAAGGTAACTTCCCTAACACACAGAATGACATTGAGGCTAGGGAATTAACTTTGCCTACTACAATAAACAGCATCAATTTCCATCTAAGTCTGATCACTACATTTTCTTGTGAAACAAATGGTTTCTTAAGTGTAGTAAAGAAGAACTGGGGGTTAATAAACAACAATTCATCACTTAGTAAGATCCTAGGTTTACATCCTAGAATTGTTTTTCAGAAAGGATCAAATTTGAAAAATCTATTGGAAAATAAATTTGAGTGATGGTCTAAGGAATGTAGGTATGTACAGATGTGGTATGTGCTCACAGTGTAAAGTGGTGGACACAACAAATAATTTCACTATAAGGAACATCAGATACAAAGTCAACTCTAAATTTTACTGTAATTCTAAGGTGATAGTGTACTTGGCTGGGTGTAACGTTTGTCCAGTTTACTATATTGATAAAACTGAACGTAAATTCAGGGAACGCATATATGAACATCAGTATGCTATAAGTAAAAGTAAACTCGACAATGCACTGGCCAAACATGTAAATGATCATAGTACACATAATTTTGGCTATATGGTCATTGATCAAATACCATGCGACCCAAGGGGAGGTCCTAGTATACTATTATTAGAAGTAAGAAAGTTATATTGGCAGATCTTATTGAATGCATATAACTATCCAGGATTGAATGAAATGTGTACCATTTCTAGTATTCTAAAACTTAAAGCCTTTGACAGGTAAATGAGTATTAATTATATAAGAGTTGTGACCAAGTGCGAAGAACAATGAGGCCACTATTACTTTGTCTTTTGCCTTCTTGTTTGCCATTTTCGGTTTATTGGACTTTCAGGAGTTGTTTTGCTTTGTGTATTTTCTTGGGTATAAAAATACCTATGCATTTCTTTTCAACAATCCTAAACGTTCTGGACTTGGTTGCATACTTGGGAGCCATATGCATGTCTTCTCATTGTTTTCTTGTAAATTGCTTTTCCAGTCTCTCTTCCCAATCATTTCTAGTCTCCACTGATTGAGTCTTATAGTTATAATGCAATATCTTAAAAACACTTACAAATTATCCTTGTGTTAACAGAAGCTTCTGTACTAGATGCCATTTCCTAGTCTTATTCAAACAATTGGAAAGATGGTCAGGTTAGAGGAACACCAGAAAGGTGACTGAAGAGATATGAATTGGCTACTAATCCCATGTAGCGTAACCTGGTAGAATGCTGTCAACCATGTTTCTGTGGAAACCGCCACAGCACTGATGAGTGCAGCAGTATTTCCATTGGTCATGAGACATTTTTATTTTTATTTTTATTTTACATTTGTTGACCGCACTTGTCTAACTGGATATATGTCCATTTTCATTAGCGGCCCGGGGAGAAATGCTCCAACTAGTGAAAGAACCTGTCAATAGATATATAAAATTTAGAATACAGGTAAAATTCATACAAAAAATACTAAAAAAAAACATTTTTCATAGCGATCACACATTTACAAGTAAGTGTAAACAAAAATGAAAATTAGTGGACTTGAATTAGTGCAGTTATTGAGGAGGTTACTAATAAATTGATTGAGTAAGGTTAATGACTAACACTATACAGAATAGAATGTAAAATAAGAAAGGAAGATGTAAAGGAAGAAAAATAGAGGGTGGATGAGCACTTGTTAGAGTAGTAAGACAAGTTCCGATTTTAAGAATAAAGTAGTAGATAGGATTATGATGGAGAGGTAGAGTTGTAGTTGCTAAGTTGGGATTATTACAGAGAAATGTAGGATATGATGAGTCAAGTAATTAGAGCAATTCTGGTCAATCGGGTTTAGTACAAGTGAACATCCAGTGTGAATAGAGGAAGGACTTGAGTTTAATTTTAAACTGAGAGATAGAGGGAAGTGAGGAAAGGTCAGAGGGAAGTAGGTTCCAGGTTTTTCCAACTGTGTTAACAAATAGAGTGTCTCTAGCTCTATTGTTTGATTTATTTATTTTTACAAGAACTTTTTGGGAAGATCTTAGGGATTTTAGGTTGTAGTAGGGGTGCAAAAGGTTAGAGAGGATGGGTGTCTTGTTAGGTTGGTAAAGTATTTTGTGGGCGATGGTCAGTTGGTTAAGTTTGAGCTGCTGCTGTAATTCAAGCCAACCTAGAAGCCTTAGATTGATACAGTGGTGTGTTCTGAGCGGTTTGCCTGTGGCAAACCTGGCTATGCTATTGTAGGAGTTTTCTAGTTTTTGAAGGTTGTTCTTTGACAGATTTGTATAAATAGGTGAGGCATAGAGAAGGGTAGAGATTAGATGGGAGGGCAATAGTTTTCTGGTTGTAGGAGTGAGGAAAGGCTTGATCCTATAAAGAGAACCTATTTTTTTATTAATAGTTTTCAAAGTATTATTGATATGAGTGTCAAAGGTAAGGTTATTGTCAATGGCGATACCTAGCAGTTTGGTAGTAGGATCTCGGGATATGAGAGTACCATTGTTGGATGTTAGAGTGAAGTCAATAGGGGGAGATTGGCTGGTAGGTGTAAAAAGGAGAAGTTTAGTTTTTTTAGGATTTAATAGAAGACAGCGATTTGAGAACCAAATTTCGACAGAATTAAATACCTCTTGTGCAAGGGAGTGGAGTTTAGATAAGGATGTGGCTGAGCAGATAAGAGTAGAGTCATCAGCGCACTGTATACATGTGGCTTGGGGAGTAACTAGGTGAAGGTCATTGATGAATATAGAAAACAGGAGAGGGCCCAGTATGGATCCCTGAGGGACACCAATATTAACTGGTAGGTGGGTAGAAAGAATGGAGTTCCAGAGCACTGCTAGATGTCTGTTATTTAAGTAGGACTGGAACCATTTTATGGCCAGTGTATCAAGTGACAGAGATTTAAGAATTTGTAAAAGTATGTTGTGATTTACCATGTCAAAAGCCTTAGACAGGTCAATGAGGAGTGCAGAGGAAAGCATGTTAAGGTTCTGTTTTTAGTTCATGGTGTCTGTAAAGGAAAAGAGGGCTGTAGTTGTGCTATGGGAAGGTCTGAAACCATGTTGGGAGTTTGAAAGTAGGTTATTCAGGAGGAGGTGGTCTAATAATTGCCTATGGATACATCTTTCCATTATCTTAGATAAAGGAGAAAGTATGGCAATAAGACGATAGTTGGCGAGTTCAGTGGAATCGCCGCCTTTATGAAGGGGAATAATATAGGAGGCTTTCCAAAGTTTGGGGATGTATCCTTCAGTAATGGTTCTGTTGATGAGGATGGATATGGGGTAGGCAATAGATTTAGCAGCTAACTGTAAGTATTCGGCGGGTACTTGCACAAATTAATCTGTTTAGACACACATACACACATGCTCACATGAGTATACATACACACACACACACACACACAGACACATGCACGCATACATAAGCACACACACACACACACACACACACACACACACACACACACACACACACACACACACACACACATACAAGCACACACACACACACACACACACACACACACACACAAACAGACACACACACACACACACACACACACACACACACACACACACACACACACACACACACACACTGCACACACATATGAATACAGACATAGCATACTGTACAGTGCTGCAGCTGCTTTCGTACATTGGTTGCAGCCTCAGATGGCAATACTATCTGTAGAAGGCCTCAGTGTATCACACACACACACACACACACACAAGTGCACATGTGCGCATGCACATGCACACACCTGCCTTACACACACACACACACACACACACACACACACACACACACACACACACACACACACACACACACACACACACACACACACACACACACGCGCGCGCGCGCACTCTCATGCACGCACACACACACACACACACACACACACACACACACACACACACACACACACACCACACACATGTGTATAGACACAGCACACTGCACAGAGCTGCAGCTGCATTTGTACACTTGGTTGTAGCCTTGGATGGCACTATTATCTGTAGATGACCTTAGTGTCTCACAAACACACACAGACCCACACAGACACACACACCCACACAAACACACACCCCACCCATAAGTGTATAGACACAGCACACTACACAGAGCTGCAGCTGCATTTGTACACTTGGTTGCAGCCGTGGATGGCACAAATATCTGTAGCTGACCTCAGTGTATCAGAAACACACACAAAAACACACACACACACACACACACACACACACACACACACACACACACACACACACACACACACACACACACACACGCGCACGCGGACACACACACACACACACACACCACACACGTGTGTATAGACAAAGCACACTGCAGAGACCTCTAGCTGCATTCATGCATTTGGTTTCAGCCTCGGATGGCAATGCTATCTGTAGGTGACCTCAGTGTGTTTGGACACTGCATGCTGGTACTCACAGTGGATGAAGCACAATGACAATGTTAATAGACAGGAAGTAAAAGTGAATGGGTAATAAACAAAACACAATTATGCATGTTTCTCTATGGCAATGCAACACTGATGCATGCCAGCTAACCCACAGTGGACTGCACTGTATGCTTCACAGCACTGCTGTGTACTCATATGCTTTTTCATAAAACCTGTTTTGTTTGATTTAGACCATTAAATCCTCTGGCAGTTATCACATACGATTGAAGATTGTCAAATTAACCAGACACCTTTCAAATAACATGACAAATGTTTTTGTTCAAGGTACTGTTTCCTGATTAATCTTTTAACAGAGTGTAAATTCAAGGTCATAAGCATACATCCCATATATCTGGAGAAGTGGACTATTTGCTGTTGCTCTTTCTAGATCTGCTGTGAAAACAAATAAATGGTGGTAATTTACTCAGCATTTTTTCTCAAACCACAGCATTTCTTCTCAGATATTGTGAAATAATAAAAGATTAAGGGCTAAATGATATTTTCCATTACAGAATTCTTACTATTAAAAGACAATTTTAACTTTGTCCAAACACATTTAATGCAAATGCAGTTCTGAATATACATTTTTAGTTTTCCAAAACCATGTGCATTGTTAAGGATCAAGAATCCAAAATATTTAGGTTCATAGGTGGTTACTGGGTTATTGACCCAATGGTCTTTATAAGTCTAGCCATGTGTACCCAATATAATACTAGAAAAATCCATTATAAAGGATAGTTCTAAACTCAAGATCTTAGTTAGCAACAATGGCCCATATCTAGGAGGGTTATATGTGAAATCCCCAGCAGGAATTTATGGTTTCACATACAGTCATCCAGGCTACGCTTAAACAGGGTCATAGAGGGGATTTGTCTCATGTGAATTAGTAGCCTATTCCAGAGAAATGGCAACTTCTGTGAGACATGTCTATCTGTCCAGCAGGTTCTATTCATGTTGCAGGCCAGGTTAAGGTCCCTGGAGCACGTGAACCTTGCCCATTTGACTTGCAGATGTTCTGCATTTCCATTAGATTTATATCTGAGATTGCTCTGTAGGTCAGGCTCAAGTCTCCTCTAAGCAGTCTATACACTACCGAGTAAAGTGACAGTGACTTCAGTCTGTCAGTATATGACATGTGCTGGAGACCCTCCCCGGGATTCATGAACCTTGCGCCAGGTGCACGCATAGCGTAGGCGCCACAATGCCAGACATGGCCGCCGAGCGATTCAGGTACGATCCAATTCCACGTGCACTACCGGCGTGCGCCTGAGTTGCACCGCCTCCGGCGTAGGTATGTTAAACACCCCATGTGCGGTGTTGCACCATGCAAATGAAGGCATATAGCGATCCACGAAGTGGCGCAGGCGTAGCATAAGGGCACGGCAATGTAAACCAAAAAAAAACAGTTTACATATATCCAAACATGACATAGGAGTAACGGAAGGCTGTCAACATCAGGTATCATACTGGTGCAATATGCCAATGGCGAAAGACACCGAGAATGTCAAAAGAAAACATGCACAAAATGTAAATAATTACATAAATGGTATGTCCGCAGAAACCACAGCAGAACCCCAGGACATGTCCGCGGAAGGTCTTGAAACAATGAAATAATATGACAATGTCATAAAAGAGCAGTATAATACACATCAGCTTCACAGCCACAATACACCATAGTATGCATGGAAAGCCACAACCACAGCTCAAGGGTTGCCAAGGAGTGGCGGCAGTGTCCGGCGCCGTAACCATGTATTAGTAGTCAATGCCATGCAAATGAGGCAGATAATACTGAATCGCAAATCCCCCGCCGGCATAAGGCTGCACCAAACGACGCAGCAGTAATACACCGAGGAGTGGCCCAGAGGGAATACATGTCAACCGCAGAGGGGTGTGCCACTGTAGGAGGAAGCACATTGGAGCCCAGCAAACATGGGCTGTACAATGCACATCACAGCAGCAGGACTGGCGTGTGAGGAAATAGATGCGCTGAGAGTACACAATGCGCGCACAGATGCATGTGCACGAGGATGACTACGTTCCCCCAACCCAGTCATGTGACGGCCGCCCCGTCAACAACCATGGATACAGGAAGGTGATGCGGAGAATATGAGGAAATGCGGAAGCAGTGTAATTGTAGTCGTAATGAGCAATCAACACCAATCAACCCACGAAGGGCAATTGGCGGCAGCTGACAACTCTGCATGCAGAATTCTGCAAAATGGGAAAGGGGAGGCATATGAATGCAAAGAAAGTAGGGGATGTAGCAGAATTGCAAAGAGCGAAGAACCGATACAGCACAGCCAAGTAGAGAGGTAGCATAACGGCGGCGACAGACAAAATGCATGATATGCCATGTCCCTGCAGGATGCACTCCAGGAAATAGTAGGTGCAACGTGCAGAAACAGTAAGGTAAGGTGTAAAGCTAAACCAATGCAGGCAAGTGTAATGTAACACCAAAGGCAACAGTGCTGCAGTGCCAACGGTAAAACACGGAAGATAATCCACAGATACGGCCGCACAGACACACCCAATGACATCACTGGGTGTACAGCACAACAATATAAAGTGTGAATGCACACAACACACAGCGCGTATTCCCAAACGCCACACTTTAGGGTGTAAACACACGGGGAACTTTTAAAATGTATATGTTGGGTGCCGCCGTGGCCGTGATACATCAGCATGTGTCAGAGACAGACGGAGTTGCGGAGGAGGGTGCCGACAACTACCGTAGGCCTCAGAGGAGAAGGAGAGTGTTCAGACCAAGGGTAACCTACCAGGGGCTTCAAGACCTGGAGATAGTAGAGCGTTACAGGGTGGACAGGGAGACGTTACAGCAAATAGTGGAGCTGTGCCGGCCACGCCTGAGAACAAGAAACAACAGAGGGGAGCCCATCCCAGTGGACACAAAGGTATGTGTAAGCTTGCGAATACTGGCTACAGGTACCTTTCAAAGGCCAACCGGGGATATAATGGGCATCTCACAGGCATCAGCATCCAGGGTACTACACCAGTTTCCGGATGCCATGTTACGACATGCCCATGAGTATATATACTTCCCCAGATCTCAGGAGGAGTTGGCTAGCAATATGCGCCACTTCCACCGTGTGGCACAATACCCGGAGGTACTGGGTGCAATAGACTGTACGCACATACAAATCAAGTCACCACCCGGGGAGCAGGGTAGACGCTACATAAACTGCAAGGGATTCCCCTCCATCAATTGCCAGGTCGTGCAATGCACAGGGCATTATCATGGATGTGTGTGCTGGCAGCCCTGGAAGTTACCACGACTCCCATATCTGGCATGCCTCACAGCTGTATCAGGTATTCGCCAGGGGGGACATCACACAAGGCCACCTTGTGGGGGATGCTGGCTATGCACTGGAGCCGTGGATGATGACACCCATCAGAAATGCACACACACACACATGCAAGAACGCCATAATGAGGCACACGCACAAACCAGAATAATCATAGAGCGTGTGTTTGGGATGCTGAAATCACGGTTCCGGTGCTTGGATACATCCGGTGGAGCCCTGCAGTACTCTCCAGGCACATGTGCCCACATATTCATAGTATGTGCCATGCTACATAATATGATCCTGCGGAAACAGCTGCTGCAGGGACATAATGGTGAAGGGCCACCAAGCCCGCCACAACTGCCAAGGCAAGCACAGGCACAGAGCGTTCAGTGCCATGAACACACTGTGCCAGCCCCAGTAGGCAGACGGAGGCATACCCAATATGCCTATGCCTTGGCAAAGATGGAACGTATAGCACATACTCTGACAGCGTAGGCCCCATGGACTGACACCTCCCTACATGCACACACAGTGAAATGGATGGCACACAAACATGGCCACCCATAATGTGTACCGTATGGGTGGTCCCATGTGTGACTCCAACATAGGTAGCACCCAAACACTGCGCACCCAACAGCCAGCGGAGCATGGAACGCCAACACCTCAACCGTACGTGGGTCCTACAGCAGACGGCGTAGCCGTATGCTGCCACATTCGCCGCAAGGTGTATACATACGTACATATGTGCATACACAGATATGGAGATAGATATCATTACACACGTAGAAATATATGTACACATACACAGATATAAAGTACAACAGGTAAGACAGGGAATCAGAGGGATGCAAGGTGACAGAGAAGTAAGACGCGATATCTCTACATAGTAAACATAGTAAACGACAACCCGAGTATCCGGGAGGGTTGACAGAGCAGGGAACGGCACCCATGGAAAGGTCAACCTACCTAAATGCATAATCGCGAGTCGGGATGATCGCCAGGCCATGGTACAGTAACAGGACATGTGCGGGTAATATTATTAGGATATGAGGGCGGAGGTAGACACCGCCGCCGGTGATGCGGGCAACGTAGGTACTGTGTGCAGCCGTCCCTGTGACAGCGGCAGTATGTGTATGTGTGCGGTGAGGGTGTTGTGTGTTCCGCTGTGCGAGTGTAATGTGTGTGCCACTGTAAAATGTGTATGTAGGTGACATGTGACAGGCGGAGTGGAATAACATGTGTAGGCATACAGTATAGGAACCACAGGCGTATGTACAGCAGTACCCCCAAAGTAGTACTGAGAGCCCTCCTGACTAGGGCGTGGCGACGTAAAACGATGCAAAGCGAAAATGTCCCAGAATGTACCACAGGAGTATAGCCAACATGAAATGCAAAGGACGTATGTACAAACCATGACCGTATGTATGGCACCGATATGTTAATTTCAAAGCGATACGGCCGGCAATAAGCAGCGTTACACAGCAATAGTCATGTACCGAGGAAATACGCATGTGCTACCCCGGCACCGATCGTGGCTATGTATCGGCCCGTAAACACTGCTGTGTGTTCTACGAGTGTTAAACAAGCAATCGCCACCCGAATAGGTGGCAACCGGTAGCATACAGGCCGTCCCAAGTACAGGACCACAATGACCGTAAATATCCGGGACAAAATGCCAAGGGATAGTCGCACGCATTTAACAGCCGCAGATATACTACCGATGTGACGGAGGAATACATGCAGGAAGCACACATGCAGGTGATACCGACACCAGACGACATCAACAAAACCTACACTCCCAGAACAACAGACAGGTAACTTGCAGCTCCCCAGGCAGGGATGGAGCACACACACAAGCATACCGTGTATGTAGAAATGCAAGGCCCACAACCCGTACCTGTCACCCACAACCGCCGATATACCCCATCGCACATATCAAAGGGATACAAGCCGCAATAGCAGCAAAAACATACAGGCAGTCAATGACAGCGGCATAACCGCAACATCTCGCGTGGGAAACACTATCAGCAGCGGATGCATACCTGCATCTGTTGTGTAAAGGAATACAAGAGCTATGTTACACATCCGAATGCAAAACGCCATCGACAGACGCTGCCAGGACAGGGACACCCACATGTCAAACATAATACCATACCCAACACACACAATCCACGGCTAACAACTCTGCGAAATGTACCTGATGCCACACATAGCGGCTGCAGTCACACATAACATAACACAATACAGACCATCTCCACGAAGGTAGTGCAAATAACCAACGCCCAGGCGAGGAATGAACCATGCCCTAGTTCTGACGCGTACTGTACGAATGGAGTAGATGCACAGGTGATATGCGCATAAGTACACACCGAGGAACAGCTATTGGTGTGATGAACCCACATGTCGCAGGTGACGACGGATATAAGGAAGACTCCTAGGATATTCAAACTGTATGTTCATACCGAACCAATACTACAAAACGGCTCGACTAAGAGTTAAGGATATAGCGAGACTCGAACGGAAAATGGAAGTAAACACAGGAAAGGTATGTAGAACCCACGAGATGTACTGGTGTGTAACGCATGATATGTATGACGAAGCTGCACTGTATGTGAATGGTGTTTGTAAGTAAGGATACCTGTCCATAAAGCAGAGAGTGGTGAAAGGTGGTTATGTAGTGCTATCCCGCTGAGCATACCAACGACTGTGGACACCGTGTGCACAGCAGTGGGACATCATGTACACAGCCGGGATAACCCAAGGGCTGCCATAGGGGGGCAAAACACAGAACAATGCCACCACCCACGCCGATGCTGGCAGTGGATGTCCAACAAGGAAGTGCCACAGCAGGGGATAGGACATGTATGTATACTATCACAGCACACATGTGTATGGGCATATACCATCGATGTCATACGTAATGTGTGCACGACGTGCACGTATGCCTTGCAGTAGGGGTTACTATGTCAAGTATGTGTAATGTAAAGCTGTCATGGTGGATATGACAGACATCATACACAGTATCACAGGCATAGCATGCATAATGGAGGTATGGCCTAGTGTTATGTACACTAACAGGATATGTATGGCCTGTACATATGGGACAGAGTAGTAGCAGAATAGCCACCTGAAATGGAAGGAACACCAAGTAACCATGTCCAAATGATCTGTAGCAGGTGCAATGTGTGCAACAATGACGTCCGGCAGGTCCATGTGTAAACACATGTGCAGTGTACACAGTAGTGTCACCTCCCCATGGTAGTGTCCACTGAACAGCAGAGGTGGATGTTAACTGCATGTCTACACAGTACTGCCGCTGTGGTGGTACCATGTCTATGTGTCACCCTATCAGCAAGGGAGCTATCACATGACCAGTGCCACAGTGTGTCCCTGTGGGATGTGCAAAGGACCTACGTTCCACAGCATGGTGTGTGTCGTGTCTGCGGAAGTAACACAGACGCCCAGGCTATGCAATGTGGCATGTGTGCACATATGCAGGAGTGCTTCATTCACCCCACCTACTGCAATTGCCATGTAGGAGTACTACATGCATCACTAATGCAGAGGACATGGCCCATGTCAGAGTAGATGACACCCCTGTGTAAGTGGTACGCAGATGAGTACAGATGTGTTCCCCATCTGTCATCTGCATATGTAAACTGTCTGAGCCTGGTATACATCACGGCATGACTATGCCGTGCCATGTAAAGTCGTAGCCATTGTGGAAGGTACACCACGAATGTGTTATTGTAACCCTGCCCGTGTGTAGATGTGTGTATGGCACAGGTACAAAGGCTACCAATGTACCAGCAACACACACAGTACAGATGTGTGGCCCTGCAGATGTGTACCCAAGCCACAGTGGAATATGGCAACCACAGCACCATGTGGGACATGTGTGTGTACAGCAACCATGTACAATGTGATATGCATGTATGGGGACAGTATCCATGTGATACCCAGTGGATGACTGTTGCTATGCAAAGGTGATGTGTATGCACCATGTGTGATGTATCCTGACGCAATGACATCTACACGATGTATCTGCCACAATCGACACCTGTACGGTTGTTAGCAGTATGAGCTGGTGGAGCTACAATGCTGCCAGGTATGTAGATGTGGGATATCTAGGCATGGACAGTACTCTGTGACAGCATGTTGTGTATGTAAGCAAATAGTGAACATGAGGGGCCACATGACTGAGGACTGTGTAATGCCACATGTACCTGACATGTAGTAGGTAGCATGATATGCTTGCACCACTGTGTGTCCTGTCCAGGAGTCATATAGCCTAACATCCTGAGACACAGGGTATGATGTGATGGTGGATGTGTACATTGCCAATACCAGAATGTGGAATGGTGCTGAAGGGCAATGTAGACAATGTCTGATCTGTTACCCTCCGTACCACACCAACCACCCATGCAATGGTATGACAGGTGGCCAGCATGTGTATGTGGCGTGCTGTGGCACACAGAGGCCCAACAAGGGTGCCAATAAAGGCATGGAGGTCATCAATGAGTGTGTGAAGCACGGATGTGAGGATGTGCCCCAGTGCCATACTGAATGGTCCAGTCATGGGTGTATGAATGCAGTCCCACATGTGCAATGCAGTACCACCCATGTGTAGTGTGATAGATGCGGTAGTGTGGTGGTCAAAGTACACAACGTCCATGAACAAGCTAGCAGTTAATTCAGTGGGCTGCTGCGGAGACACATACCAAACAGGTTGGCGGGACATAACAGTTAGGGAGATCAGAGGTGACATTGGGACAGTGTCCTAGGACATAACGTGTGCATGGCAGTACCATGTATGTGTCCACAGGGACACTGCAATGTCCATGTATGGATTGGAACCCTGTAGTGAGTGAGAGTGTGTATTGTTGGTAGGTACCCCATTGGCTGGCATGTTGCCAACAACATCTCAGTCAGCAATGCCTGGGTGACTGTTGTATGCTACATTGAATGTGGATGTAGCCAAACAACACAGACATACCACCACACTGCCTGAGGGCCCACACTGCAATGCATGGCAGTCATGTGTAGGTAGCTAGCTTTGGAGCATGTGATGGACCACGAGGACCCACCATGACTGTCAAGTGATGCACCCCACACATGTGAATATACCCACCGTGCAACAGCCTGCAAATTTGCCCATACAGCAGATGTGCATGGAACATGACTACCACCGTGGCATCTGTGAAAAGGCCAGTACTGCCATGTCTCTGTGTGGAATAGCATGGTCCCTACCATTGCGTACATGTTGCGGAAGTGCACTGTGATATGTGTCAGCATAGTCATGTACACTGTCCAGCTGCCGGGGTGCCATGCCATTAACCACCCCTGTCAGCAGACGTCAGTAGTACCGGCCGTTGAGCACATGTACCATGTATGCTGCGATGGGTGTGTGTCCAGGGTGTGGCTAGCAGGCCTGAAGCATATATGTTCATCTACCAGAGGGGGGATATCCCTAGGTTTAACACACAGACACATGGAGGTATGGTGCATGCCGAGGGTAGTGTAGGTATGGTATGTGTTGTGTAATGTGTCACCCAGCTATGTGTAGTGCATGGCCAAGCATGTGTGGGTACATGGGAGTCCATACTAGGGAAGTGTGGGTTGCTGTCAGCACATGGCAGTAGCAACTGTCCGAGGTGCAATGTACAGTATGACAACACAGCCAGCATGTAACCTGTGGTGTACAGTGTACTCTCTGTTGTGTGTTACAATGTGTCTAGCGGTCACAAACATGGGTATCTGGACATGGAGTACATATGATGCATTGTGTTCGGAAAATATACAGTATGTGTGTAAAACATTGTGTGATGTGGGATCCCCTCACCTGTGTGTGTTGCAGTCCAGGTATGTGCCTGGGAGGTATGATCTGTGTACAATCTGGACTGGCAGGTGTGCTGTGCAGAGCATGGTGGAGGCAGGTCCCAGGCACCGCAGATAAATGTCAGGCGTGCACTACTGTGCGTGCCGTGCTTGTGTGCAGCACAGTGGAGGGTGCAAGCATTGTCACACATTACTGCATGCCGTGCCTGCCTGTTACAGCCCTGCTGGAGACAGACATGTGACACCGCCGCAGAGGCAGCATAGCATGTGAAGATGTACATGTGGGCTCCACACCCTAGGCAGATGTCCGCAGATCATGTGTGCCACAGTAGTGTCGTCGACCACGACTGTCATACTGGACAGATACCACATGCCTGTATAAGTACAGTATGAGCATAGTCAACAGTCACAGTGACAGAGTAGGCCAATGTACAGCATCCCCGTGTGCAGACCACTGCCTACTGTACACCTGGCTAGACACACACCCGGAGGGTAAATATACCTTTGAGCCATCACATGTCCCACTCCACGTAGCCTGTACAATGTCATCACAGGGTGGTCACAATAACGTGTGGTAAGACAGACACGTTGTACCAGGTGATGTGTCATGTGTGCATATGTTGAGTTGCACAGCCGTTCACACGTCCGCAACATATCGGTGCATGATGTATACTGTTACATGATGTGGAACTGCACGTGACCCACAACAGGCCATCTGAGACAGGTGTGTTGTGAATGGTGTAACCCATGGTCACACAGGATACACACTGCTGCTGTTGGCAGCCATGCTGGTGGCCACCAGTGGTGCCTGCAGTGGTCATACAGACATACTGCACACAGTGTTCTGGCAGGAATGTCCATTGTTGTGGATGATGTGTTGCCGTGAAGGTAGGTGTGTGTTGCGGATGTTACATCCAGATGTCACCATCTGGTGCAGTCATGGTCATCGACAGCATCACACACATCCACAGCGGTCAGAACCCTGTCCCGAGAATGGGTGTCAGCCACCCTCATACTGTGTGACGTATGTGCACATGGCAGAACACCTCCCACTGGCTGGATAACAGTGTCAGCTAGGATGGCTACGTGATGGCTGGAATACGCCGTGATAATGTACAATGCTGGTAGCCCAATGAAGTACCTGGAATCACACACAGTACACCATGGCTGCCATGTAAACCATGCACAACAATGACTGTGTGACAGACACAAACAATGCGTAGACATGTTGAACATGCACACATGAGAACGCAATGAGGTATGTTGCACATATCGATGTACAACTGTCATCTATGGCCATAGCATGGATGCAGACGCACATACCCACAGGAGTACCACGCGATGTAGGTAGGGGGGCATTGCACGTGTACATGTGGCAGTTGCTGTACCGCCACATGTCCTGCATAGCCGTCATGTAGGGGTAGCAGTGGCATGTGACTGTTGGACATGCCTGTACATTTGACCATGTCCCACAGGACATGTGTTACGTGTGTACAACACATGTTGTGCCGTCATCAAGCTGTGAAGTGTACGGCTGCCAGTGTACCTGTGTGGCATGTTCTGCGATGGGTGCAAAGGCACATAGTACTGCATTGCATGCCCACATGCCCCACACAGGTGCATAGCCTGAACATACAATACAAAGAGGGTGTTGGATGATAGCAACCCACAAGAGGAGATGGAGTGCGGGTGGCAACCCACTACCACCTGTTCGGGTACGGTGTGCATGTCTATGACACATTAGCACCCGATAAGCTAGCGGTACAGCAGTACAGGGTTGCATGCATATATGTTCAACAATATCCCTGTGCGTCCCACCACTGGCCCGTGGACAGACAGACACCAACACAATGTGCAGATATGATATGTGCACAGCACATCACCGATGGCTACTGTAGAACAGGCTTACTGTGTAGACATGTGCACAGTAGGTCTGCCAGCCGCACTCAAACACGTTATGTGCCGAACCACACCAATAGTCCAGCCCATGCCACAGACGGATGTGCACGCATCTGTGTATGTACATCTGGGAATGTCTCCTGCATAGCAGTATAGCTGTGTCAGTGTTGCGAACAACATAATGAATGGGTTGTATGTGTGAGGGGTGCGTCATCTGATGTATGGTCAGATCGACGATACCATCAGTGCCCTGCTATGTGAACATCCCTGTCCCAATACATGGATACCTATGCCAGCCCAACACCGCTCCCGTGGGAGGGATGGCGGTGTGCAGTGTACCAGCAGACATGGGGGTGGCAGCAGGCACTGGATGTGAACATATGTGGTACCATGTCAGTCCAGGCAACCATCCATGTGCGGGATAGCAGTGTGTGGGCACATACAGCCCTATGTTGAACAATATCGCCGGCACATAGCACCTGTCAGGGTTAAAGTGTATGCATGGATGTCGCGATACCTGCATGCACCAGACACACCCCACCAAACAGCGTGCAGCCTACCTTGCATATGGCCAGTGTCCACACCATGATGATAGACATGTGTAATGTCCATATACACATAGCAATGACATATGGAATGGAGCCACCCTGCCAATATCAGTACCCCAGGTGGTCATCCCAGTGCCATGTATGTGGCATACTCTGTTATACCATGCAGCCCTGCCAGCAAGGCTGCGTGCTATCACAGTCCAGCCATGGTGCGATGGTCAAAGGCACTGTCACTATCAACCGTCCACAGCAGTACATGTGGCGGTGATGTACCACTATTGGTGTTACAGGTGCTGTGTGTTGCTGTGGACAGCGTGCGTGCGCGCATGCTATGCATGACCTTTCCTACTAATGTGACATGGTTACACATTGTCCCATGTGTATCACATGTGCAACACAGGTGAGCCGTGGCAGGTTGCCCAACACCCGTAAAGTGCTGTGTGGATGAACATGGCACAACACATGCATGTACAGGCGTCCATGTGTATGTGTGCAGTGCCACCGCTGGCGTCCATAATGGCAGCGTCACGTGATGTCTGAGTGACATATACACAGCATCCAGGTGAACAGTAGAACTGTTGTCACATGGGGACCTGTGCTTAACCCAATCACGGACACAGGTGCAGGCAGGTACAGGGTACATGTCCACAGCCGGCTAACATCTACATAGTGCGTGTACAGTGTCATGAGGTGAGACACAGATATGATATGACACCCACTGCTCAATGGTGTGGCGGCAACACGTCGGCTGTGTCACTGCCATGATGCATCGCAGGAATTACTGTGCAGATGTTGTACATGTCATAGCAGTGTATGTCCAGCAGTATGCCAGCACAGCAGTGTAAATGTGACCTGTCAACATCGCTATGTCTTACAGATAATGCCACGTTCCGGCTGCCTGCCTGCAGCCGACAGAATATGAGGTGATAATACCGTTGCTCCGACAACTATGACATACTGTTCAGCCTGTGCCACTACAGGCACAACACAGGCGTGAACATGTGGCAGGATATGCGCGGGAGGGTGAACTGCAGTGAAGGCACTACAACGCGCACATATCAACAGATCTGCAGGCACTGCACAGACCCTGACCGGCATGTGAAACAGCGTGCCGCGCACCTAAACCAGACAACAAGGTGGGACGGGTGGTGGGCCACAAGCCCAGCCCCCACTCACACCCACGGAGGGCTCCTGGCCAGTCTGGGGACACCCGAGGGGAACAACATGCTGAAACCCTCGCTGCCATACGTGGAGGTAGGTGTCTCCCAACCAACGAGCCTGGAGCTGCCTGGTAGAGAGTCAGTGTTGCATGTTTGTATGATAAGTGGCGTGGGGAGTGGGTGTCATGGTACACCACGCGTGTAGCAACGCTTACAGCCGCCGGGTATGTATGGCCACACAAGCTGCATACTACGGTATGCTACGTTGTGTTTGCAGACATAATGCATAGCACATGCTAACCTGGAGTGCATGATGTGACATGCACAGTGCTTACCGTGGCAATAGTAATGGATAATGTGTATACTTTTGTGTA